>NC_051069.1:45069189-45234010 GCF_004664715.2 Peromyscus leucopus | reverse complement strand
AGTTGTGAGCCACCATATGATTGCTGGGAATCGAACTCAGGACCTCTAGAAGAGCAGCCAGTACTCTTAACTGCTAAGCCATCTCTAGAGCCCTGTAAAAGGCCTTTTTCTCTTACCTGGAGTGGCACCACCCTGGACATCAGGTGGTCAAAGTAAAGGTCCACTGCTTTAGTGAAGCCATGGTAAGTTGTTCTCAGCTTCATGTCAGGGTCTTGGAGGAGCCAGCTTGAAGAAGGAAAGAAAAGTAGTATTAGTGCCAGAGTCTGTGTGTTCCCTTAGGCAGGCTGATGAGCAGGGAAGAAGGAAGCAGCTTCATACAGCTCAAGAATGAGTCAGCGAGAACAAGTCCCAGGGTGAATCACCACCCCACCACCTCCAATTAGCTAGGATGTTAGGAAGCTACGCACACAGTCCAGAGGCAAGCACACTGAATGCCTGGGAAGTTAAAGTTCGACTTCATGGCTACAAGCAGCTCTCACTGTCCACTGGATGAAAAAAACAAAAACCAAGGCCTGGTTTTCAAGTATTTACACCGAAGACCCGAAATAGACATGGTAGAGCACCCTAGAATGCCAGCACACAGCTGAAGCGGGGAAATCATGAGCTTAAAACCAGCCTGAGCTAACTTAGTGAGTTGGGTGGCCTGTGTAAGACCCTGTCCCAAGGCAGGAAGAAGAGGCAATACTGAGAGGCTTACAAGTCACTGGGATTGAGAGGTCCGGATTCAACCTTCCAGGATGCCAAAAAAAAAAAAAAAAAAAAAAAAAATGAACCTGACTGAGCTGTGAGATGCTGACTGAGCGACTCACGTGCCTGTGCCCTGAGGTGTGCCACCAGGCAGCAGCAGGAGGCCAAGATGACATCTTCCCTTAATCTGCTGGGGTCACAGATTCTAACAGAAACTCAACACCAGGGCTAGTTCCAAAGCTAAAGTCAGAAGTACTTCCCATTCAAACGAAGTCCTGAAAAACACATTTTCTAGCAGGAGACTCTAAGGTCTCCCTTCCCCTCACTCAGAAACTCTGGAAAGGGACAGAAATGTATCAAAGGACCGTGAGTTGGCGACGAAAGGCGGCGGCAATGTTCCTCTAGCTGCACCTACATGCCCAGATCTGTCACCTGCCTAGTTTCTCGCTGCACTGACGCCTCACCCTCCTGGAAAACCCCTTGAATAGGCCGGAGCCCCAACCACGGCAAAGGAGGGCAAGTCCAAGAGTGAGCGTCCCTACTGCTTCTAATTTAAGACCATTAAACCCTGCTGTCCTCCCATGCCCCGCTCCAGCTGAGCCCGAGGAAAATGCTGACCGCGGCGGCACAGGTGTCTAATCCGCAAGGAGGGGCAAGCAGCTCTGCCTCGGCCCGCAGCTCTGCCTCTCTGCCCGCAGCTCTGCCTCTCTGCCCGCAGCTCTGCCTCTCGGCCCGCAGCTCTGCCTCTCGGCCCGCAGCTCTGCCTCTCAGCCCGCAGCTCTGCCTCTCTGCCCGCAGCTCTGCCTCTCTGCCCGCAGCTCTGCCTCTCTGCCCGCAGCTCTGCCTCGGCCCGCAGCTCTGCCTCGGCCCGCAGCTCTGTCTGGGACACTGTGCCAGATCAGATTCACGCTCGCTGCTGGAGAGGAGACGAGCTGTGCCCCTGATGAGAGGGCAGGCTTTGCTGGAAACAGAGCAGACAATGCCTGGGTATAGCCCTTGTGTTGTGAGGACAGAGTTCCCCACACCACTTCCAGACCTTCTTTCCTCTGGGGACAGCACAGGTGGGTGGAGGCTGTGGCTAGCCACCTGTGATTGACACTCTGAGGCCAAGATGATAACACCAGTTAACATAGAACTTGTTTGGATAGAAAGTGAAGGCAGTCTTGCTGAGGAAGAGGAATGGATGTGGGCCCACGTGACAGATACCCATCTAGACCCATCCCAGAGCACACTGACCTTCGTGGAAACTGCACTTAGAAGAAGAGACCCAGGAGAACTGAGGACAGAAACCGCAACACCGACTCCTCTATCCTGAAGCAACACTTGGGGTTTTAATAAATCAGCAGGAATGTCTCTAAGAAACAGATAGGGCAGGTTTGGTTGCCTCATTTTGCAGTAAGGGCCAGATCAGATAAGTAAGTTGCCTGGGTGCCTCTCCAGAAGAAGGAAATGCCTCCAGATAGATAAGCGTCTCACTGCTGCCACCTGACACACAGAAAGACCCAAGGGGACTCGACAAGGGCACCAACTGCAGCATTCCTCCCGACGGCCATGTCGGTGACACGGTTCAGAAAGGAAATGCTGCACAGAAGGACAATTACCTTCAAAACAGAACCAAGCCAACCCCTGCAAGGGTCATGAACGGGCATCCAGACCCCTATGGCTACTCCAGAGCCCGGCACTGCCCTTTCTCACCTGGGCAAGCCCCCGAGGTCAATCTCACTACAGATGTAGGGCCCTGGTCGCAGAATCACATACAGCCCAATCTTGGCAGCCAGCTGGATAAAGGCCCTAGGGAGGGAAAGAAAGTCAGCCCTGAGGATCCAGAATAAAGGCTAGACATGGGAGGAGCCACAGGCACATGGGGGATCAAACTTTCCTGTTGCTCCCCTGCCCTTTCTCTCAATCAGGGAACGTGGGTTGAGGAAGGCTTGGCCCCAGCTCAACACAGGAGGAGATTTCTGCACCAGATAGGGTCCAGAAGCCCTGGGAGCTGGGTATGCAATGGCTCCTTGCATCAGGACCATCCACACAGGCCCGCTGGGATTTGTCAGACAGGGTACAGGGCTTTGTCCCCAACAACAGCCTTGTTAACCCAGAAGCAGCCCCAATTCCATCCCAAGCATATGGACCCCAACACAGAGTCTGATGGGATCCGGGATCTTGACCTTCTGGACTGTAGTGAAGGGAGAAGTGGAGCCTATAGGCTGAGTCCCTGGGTAACAGAGTCACAACTGAGGAGCATCGAGGCCCTAAGTTCAGAACCTTTCTAAGCATGCTAAGAACAAGGCTCCAGACCCAGTCCTCAGAGTTTCTCAAAGTAGAGCCAAGACATGACATCCTGAGTTCTCTTTATCGACCCCAAGTAACTTCCAATCCCGAACCAGGTACAGAAGCACCGAGACCACATACTCCAGGTCCAGGTTTCCAGAAGTCAAATTTGCCTCTTTCTGGCTCATGGAGGTTCCAGGGCACATAGCTGTAAGAGACAAGATAACTGCAGCTGAGTTTGATCATTCACAGAAACACTGTATCTCTAACACTCGTTATAATGGCTAAAGAGACAGTTTTCAATAACTTCAAACCTCGGGGACCAGACATGGGGACCACAGAGAATTCAAGGCAAGCCCTAGGAAGAATATCACATCTCCTTAGGAGGACAGAAAGTCAGCCAGACTTAGGTGACATACGAGCTACGTGGAGTAAAAGGTCTGGCTCTGTAACCCCAGGTTAGCTCACATTGCAGTATTCTTCTGACCTCTAGGAGTCCACTAAGAGGTTAGACACATTACTTTCACCAGGGCTGTGATTGTCCTTTTTAATAACTGTCTCCAAAGCCAGTTCATAACCCATTCAAGGTAGTCCGCTCCCTTGATTTGTAGTCACATCTTTTTATACCCGATAATGAAGCATTTCAACCTGGCAATCCTCTTTACTTTCATAGAGACAGCACCAAATAAAAGTTAGCAATATTGAAAACAAAGCCATGGAAATATCAAGATTATCCCTCACTGGAATTTATTTATTTTAAATATTTTTTTCTTATTTTTAATTATGTGCATGTGTGTCTGGAGAGTGGGGGTATGTGCGTGTGAGTGCAGGCTCCCACAGACACCAAAGGTACCTCTGGAGCTGGGGTGACAAGCAGGCTGTGGGGCGCCTAACATGAATGCTGAGAACCGAACTCTGGTCACTCTCAACTGCTGAGCCGTCTCCTCCAGCCCTAGCCTACTTTTTAGGTGACTTGCCCAGCCTACATTTCATCCTGTGTCTGCCATAGAAGAGTCACTAGGCTAGATGCAGGGAGGGTAGCCACAAAAATCCAAAGACCTTCCCAGAATACAGATGCCGAACTGATGACAGGCCACTACCCTAAAAGTTGAGAAGCAAAAGCTGCCTGTGAAAAAAATGTCACCTGTCGATCTAGACAAAGTGGTGCACACTTGCAATCCCAGCATTCAGGACTCCACTCAAGGAGGACCGAGAGTTCGAAGCCAGGCTGGGCTGCACAGTTGAGAACCTTTCTCAAAAAAAGAAAATCACTGGTAGTATGTTTTTAGGACAAGAACAAAAAAAAAAAGAGAAGACACTGGTATGCACAACTACAATGGAAAAACCATTGAGAACAAGAGGGAGATGGCAGTTCTCCACTAGCCACGAAGGTCCAGGAGAAACTACACTTGCAGACAGCTTGGCCATGAGTGATTAGACTTCAGAAGCGTGAAAAAGCAAGTTCATTTATTCAAGCCACAAAATGAATAAGCAAATCATCTCCTGTATCTATGCTCAACTAACTCACTAACACTCTCTGTCTCTCTCTCTCTCTCTCTCTCTCTCTCTCTCTCTCTCTCTCTTCTCTCTCTCTCTCACACACACACACACACACACACACACACACACACACCACTAAAAAAAAACACTACTACCTGGTTGCATCTCCTCTACCTCATCTGTAGGGAGTTCTATTGCAAACCTAAGCAAGCAGCTTGATCTGACTTCCTCTTAAGCTCTCTTCCTGCAAGCACCAGGCCCCCAGTTTGGTAGCCAGGCTTGGGGGAGGGATGAGGAGACACACTTATTACGTGGTAAGGGTATTCAAGCCACAGGCTTTCATTTTGAGCACGGTCCCTCCAGTATTCCTTGGCACACGAAATAGTGTATGGATCCCCCCAAAATCTGAAAGGTGGAGTCCTCCAGCACGAAGTCTGAGCCTTTTTTCGAAGCCCCAGGCGCTGAGGCTGGAGCCATAGAGGAAGCAGAGTGCTCCACTTCAACCTGAAAAAGCAAAGACCTTCATGGAGGCTTGAAGTTCCCACGCGGTGAGCACTGGCACAGAGATACACACTTGTCCTTCTCTCCTTCACAAGTCCTCTGCTTTCTCTCTTTCACCTGCTCCCAGGGTGGCCAGGCAAAGCTCCCACCTTCCCCTTAGCCAAACCTGGCAGGTGACTTTCTTCAGCACTACTTCCTGGGCTGGGCCCCACTGCAGGGGAAGTGCAAGCTGATGCTGCAACCAGGAACAAGACAGACACAACGTTCAACATGAAGACACGTAGTAAAAGGAGAGAGGATGAGGAAGGGTCATGCTACGTGGGGAACTGCTCTCTAGTGTCACAGACAGGAACAGTGCGGCTCACGAGCACCTACTATTGCCAGACTAGACATCAAAGCAATGGCTACCAACACGGTACCTCGGAGCCCCCTCATGGTCACAGCTGCCCACCTTGGGGTTCAGATACCTAGAAAGAGGCATCTTGGTTAAATGGTATCCATTCACTGACCAGATGGGAAGTTATTAATTATCTTCTGATAATCTAGCATCAACCAAGGGTTAACACAGAATGGCAGGGCCCGCCCGGGAAGGCGCTACAGGAAGCTGCAGTCCACGAAAAGGCTCCTGTAAAGGTCTGTCTCAGTGCTTGGCTGGGCCAGGGGAGCCTCAACTTGTCCCTGTGACTTATACAACTAGAAGTCTCTCTTTATCTAGGCTCTTAGAAGTCACTAGGAAAAGTCAACAAGAACTGGTTTTAGGACAAGTTGGAGACAGAAAATAAGACCATAAGAATATCTGTGCAAAAGCAAGTTTGAGCTTTTTCATTATAGATCCTGCAACAAGAGGACATATTGCCAGGCAGATTAAAAAAAAAAAAAAAAAAAAAGTTACCTGAGTGCCAAGAATTATGACCTGATGGTCCCAGAAAACTGTTTACTAAGAGTGCAGACAGTACATGGGCATCACTGCCTATTTGGGGATTCTCTGGGACCATTCATGAACAATAAAAATTACTTTTGATCTGTTACTTCTGGTTCTCACACCCCCAGCTTCCAAACCTGCCAGTAGCAGGTGGCAATTGAGCCACAGGAGATTGGGCCCACCAGGAAACAAAGCACTAACGGGTGAATCTCAGCTTGGCAAGGCCCCCGAGGGCTTCGGCTCCAGAATGCTTTTGCTACTGCTGTGCCTTTACATGTTTTCTGCTGCCACTTTTTCTCAGGTACCTGGCAATGGTGTGAAATGGATGGGGGGGAGGGAATTGACCTTAATGTAGTGTGATTATCTCATGGAAATATCCTGTTCTACTAGGGCATTTTTACCTGTGGCTATCATGAAGATGATTTCCTCCTAAGCTGTACTGTTTAACTGAAGCAATGATTTGATACAATAATAGTATCTGCTTAAATAGAATTTTAAATGATTGAGAGGGTTTTTAATAATTATAATAAGTGATTACGATAGAGGTTAGGTTAGTGGAAAATTAATATAGGGTAAAATCAGGATATGGTGTTGCCCTCACCCCTGCTAAGATACAAAATAAGAATAAGGAAGTATCACCAAGCTAGGACATATGAGTTTCTCTTGAGGAGCTGCATAGACTTGCTGCTTAGCTTAATAATTAAGAAAAACAGTTGTGTCCAGAAGCTAGACTAGCTCAAGTTCTTTTAATCTGATGTTGGAGATGTGTTCATGGGTTTCAGTGTGCATCATAGCTAAAACAAAGCTTTACATATGACTTAAGGTTAGGTTAAGATGTTTTTTGTTATTGGTTTTGGGGAAGAAAATCTTGGGTAACAATGTAAAGTTTAGAAAGGCACATAGTTGAGTGAGGGACTCATTGAGGCCAAGAACAAGAACAAAGACAGCCAGTTATTATTAGCTTATGTCCCTTTCTTGCTAGGATGAAGTTGGTGATTCAAAGGTGATGATTAATTCCATGTACCCATTTCTGCCTCAGCTTCCTGGCATAGAAAAACTGTTGATGAGTGGGCATGCACCCTGATGATTAAAAGTAGAGCGAACTGATTGTTTTTTTATATATAAAAGTTTAGATTTGTGATTTTTTTTAAGATTTTCCTAAGATTGCCTTTAAGATAAATAATAAAGTGGGATCCTTTCCTGTAACCACAAAAAATGCATGCCAGTAAAAGAACTGGCTGAGAAAATACCTTGCTCACTTACACTCTGTTAATCTGTAACAAGTTGCTTGGACATGAATGTATGTGGGTTCCTGGGAATAATTTGTTTTTCATTGTGATACATAAAATGTAAGGGAAATGAGAAAAATGTTATTTTTCACGTGTATCACTGTAATCACTCAGCCCTCACCAGAGAATTATGTTTTGCTCCCTCGGACAGAAAGTAAGCTGAGTGATTGGCTCGCCGACTTCATGGATCCCCCTCAAGCCCTGAGCTGCTGAAGGCCGGTCCTCATGGCAGCAACGCAAACCCATATAGGACTCCATTTCTGTTTAGTCATCTAACCTGTGACCTGATCTCTCTCTCTCAGCAGAAAAGCTTCATGTTCCAGCAAATGACTGGCAAATGACATCTGAGGACTCAACCACCTTCTTAGCGGGATGAAAACAAAAAAACAGCATTTGGAAGTAGATCTAGAGCGAGTTCCCTGGTAGTACTCTCACCCTAAATTAATGATTCCAGTTCTATGGGTGAGTTTCTTCTGTGGAATGGGGCTGATGCCTGTCTCTACCACTCAGAAAGGCCATTGAAAAGGTTAGGTAAAAATAAAATACCCTGTGGAGTACGATGAAGGATTCATTATTTGAAAGCAACTCTGTTAGTGAGCTCTCGTGGCACAAAGAACAGTCTCGGTACATTTGATGACATTAATATGAAATAATCCATGGTTGCCATTCCCCTATTTTAGTGGAAAACTTTCGATGCTAAACTTTGTGTCAGGCTATCTTATTACAGCACCAAAACTGTCACACTGAAAGATCTACCAGTGAGATCCTCTCCACCAATCCAAGCCCTCTGCCAGCATGTAATTTATTCCAGTCAAGGGCCAAACCTGCTGCCTACCACCTGTCTGCAAAGCCTGCAAGACAAAAGTGGTTTTCACATTTTAAATGATTGAAAAGAATCAAAAGAATAATATAACAACAAAATAATAATAATAATCTTTTAATATGTTTCTAATATAATAATATTTGGAACATTAAAAGAATGACACAAAAGTCACATTTCAGTGCTCATAAATAATTTTACTGACACACTACCACTTCCACCTTCTATATATGGATGGCTGCTTTGCACAGGCAAGCAGCTACTGTAGACTGTGTGGCTCACACTACCAACTAATGCCTGACCCTTGCCAGGAACCCTGAAAATCTCTGTCCTAGTTGAGAGTCCTGGGTAATCAAATGAAGCCCTGAGACTCCCACTCCCCCTGGCAGTAATTCTCTCAGTGGGATCCTTTTCTTAGGCAGTGGGCTCCCGAAGTTTGAGCTGTTTTCTACTTGTGCATCTCCCTTGGTTTGAGGATACTTCCTGAAGAACACACTCTGCTTTACTTGTCTGCTCACCTACACCCAACACACACACACAGACACACACACACACACAGACACACACACACAGACACACACACACACCACACACACACACACACACACACACACACACTGCTAGACTTGCCAGGCTACTGCGAGTAGTGACTGAAAGAGATTCTTTGTCTTTAAAAGTCTTGAAAGGGGACACAACGACAGTCTGGTTATGAAATGTACATACACGCACAATCTCATTATTTTAAAGACATTTATAATACATGTCAGTGGTCGCTTTATCAGGTAGCGATCTTTGTTCTCTGAACAGAACTTGAAAAAACCCATCTCTAAATGTTGGCCAAAGTTCACATCGTTCATCCTAACTTCTTACTTCCCTTAGTGAGCACCTATAAATTTCTGTGTTATGGGTGCAAAAGAGTCCTTTCTGCTAAGGAGAGCTGGACAGGGCTGGCTGGAGGCAGGCTCTGTGACATTCCTCACAAATAACAAACACTCTTCTCTGCACCCTAGTTGGTGACCAATGCAGGCTGACATCTCTGGGTGTGGTCTGCAGACAGAAAAGTATTTCCATGTGAAGTTTGTTGGAAATGCAGAAACCTGAGTCCTACTGAACCAAAACCTGCACTTTAACCAGATTTCCAAGGTCAGAGCAAGTGCTGTGCCATCTGTACTTTCCCCTTTGATATGTGTGCAGCCTCTCTCTCTCTCTCTTCTCCTTCTCTCTCTCTCTCTCTCTCTCTCTCTCTCTCTCTCTCTCCTCTCTCTTCTCTTCTCTCTCTCTCCCTCTCTCTCTCTCTCTCTCTCCTCTCTTCCCCCCCTCTCTTCTCTCTCACACACACACACACACACCATTTTCCTATGATGAAATGAAACAAGAAATCAGTAAGAGAAGTAAAACTACTAAATTCACAAACATGTAGAAACTGAACAACATTCTTAACCAACAAATGGGTCAAGGAAAAACACAAAGAAATCAGAAAATGTTTGAGATGAAAAACAAACCAACAAACAGAAATATACAGCTCCGTCCAAATTTTCTTGAACTCCACAGTACATGAGCCAATTAATGACTTGATATCTTTATTACAACGTATCGTAAGCACATTGGTTGGCCGCCCTCCCCTGGTGTATCTCTTTCTCTCCTCTCCTCCACCAACAAATTCCAACTTCCAGTTGTTCAGGACCAAATGCTGGAGTCATCCTTACCACTGCTTTTTTCTCTGTCTTTTTATGTCCTATCATTTTCTAGATTTAAAAAAAAAAAACCTCACTGCTTGTCAAGAGATGGAAATACAGCTAACTTGCCAAATTCTGAATTCTAGAAAGTTCCTTTTTTTTTTTTTCTGGAAATCTTCTGCTAGCTTACTAGACAAACAAATCAACCCTGTAAAAGGGATGACTTCAATGAGATAACAAGGTGGTAAATGTTGGGTTTCTCCAGAGAATTCATTGTGAGAAAAATGAGATGACGCAAGTGGGATCTTCATGTGCCGAACTCCAGGACAAAACTCCTGCAAATAGTTATTAGCACTAATCATGATCATTAACTAATGATCATCCTATTAAGAAACCCCATAATTTCCTGAGTAATTAACTCGGTAAGATTAGAATACAGGACATGCCAACTGTGTGGTTCTGACTGGCTAGTTTAAAGGTCAGAGGGGCTTAACTGCTAAGTTAGGCTTGTTACAAGGAGCTAGCCAACCCTGGGAGCCCAGTGTGTCTTGTTTTCCTTCGCGAGCAGTTCATTCATGATAAATTTTCTTGGATGAAATCGGAGGCACCTGCCTTCTTCTAGAACTTCTGTTGCTTTTGTATCTTGACTTCATTTTAAGGAAGCATTTTGGCCACAGGGCCATATATATGGAAAATATAATGGAATTCAGCTACTATCACAAAAGCTACTACTTGGAAAGGTCAAGGACTTTTCCAAAGGTCAAGCCATAGCTTAAGAAGTCTTGGTGATATTTTAGTTTTTGGATATATATTAGCCGATTCCTGCAATGATTTTCTTGAATGCTATGTATGTTCCAAGAACTCATAACAGTGTATTTTATCTGAAATACCTATCAAACATCCAAGGCCAAACGACCTCCTGAATTAAGGTAAATTAAACTCAGACCCTCCTTTCTCATACAACCTTAGTGATATTTATACTAAATTATAGACTCCTAACATTTACCTAACACTTTAGGAATGTAGTTTGAGCACATAAATTCTTTTCTGATGTATTAACCCGATTTTAGCTCTGAGTTGACCTCCTCCTTTACCACTCCCCTTTTGGGTTGTAAAAACAAAGCCTGATGTCACTGCTTGAGGAAAAACTCTTGTCTGCCTTTATGACCTTGAGAATTCAAGCCTGGTGACCTTGCTTTAGCTAGAGAACTGCTATTGCATGGGTATATAACTCTGTAAAACCTCAGAGACGGGGAGAGGATTTTGACTGGAAAACAGAAGAATAAGATAGAAGATTAGGAAGAGCCAGATAGGAAGAACGAGACGAGAAAGACAAGATGGGGCAGAACTAAGATGAGAGAATCAAGATAGACTTAGAGGGGACAGCAGATAAAGGTAGAGAGAAATCAGGCAAGAAAGGAGCTAGGCACGAGAACAGAACTGAAGCTGTGTAGATAGGGTTTTATCCCAGAGGAATAAAGTAGACAGACTAAGAGCTCGGTGTAGACTTAGATTCTTTTTCCTGACAATAATTTGCGCCATTTGTAGCTTCTCTTCTGGGCCTCTGGGAAAAAGGTTGTTAAGCTTCTGCCTGCAGCCTTCGGCCTGCTCTGTGTAGTCATGTTCTGTTCTTCCATCCAGAAGAAAGGGTGGCCATGCTCACAGTCTAGATAAAGGCCCTGGACAAAGATGTGTGTATGTGGGATTCCTAATGGGGCCTCATGCAATTCATCCCACTAGCGGCAAGCGAAGCACACAGTATTCACTGTAGCTATGGAAGGCTACAGACGCAGAAACCAGCTATGGTGGAAAACATGGAGTAGGCCAGCCCTGTGAAGACGTCTCATCAGGCTGTACCTTGTGAAAGAGCAGGGTGAAGGGTGAAGCCTCTTGATACTTTGTCACTGATAACTGAAGGGGGTCATGAGGACATGAGCATAGAACAGGTCCCAGCCGGGAAAGTATGTACCTGGACATAAGATGTGTTGCTGTGTGGCTGTGTTTAGACAGGGCAGAGGAGCGGGTCACAGGTTACCATCTCTTTCACTCTGAATGGGCCCATGAATGGATTTCCAACTGTCAAAGGGGATCTTGTAGGATGCTGGGGTGGGAGGAGACCAGATCCTGTCACCTCCTGAACAAGCTTCTTGAATGACATATGCAAATCAGAATGATTTGGAGTGCTGTCACCGTGCAGAGGATTCTCCATAAATCCTGCAGACACTGATCAGCAATGGCGTTCAGTGGAGCTAGGAAGCTTCATTAAAGACGCAGTCGCCTCCTTCAAGCATTCATTCACCACAGTCTGAGCAGACTTAGATGGGCCGGGATCCCCACAAGTGGTTGCAACAGACATCAGAGGAGCAGCTGGGCTTGATGATCAGAGGCAAAGGCCAGGCAAGACATGGCCTGTAGTAAGCAGGGCACCCGCAGCAGCAGTCTAGAACTTGCTGACCCCAAGGGTTGGTGACTTTGGTAATAAACATAACATGTTGTCTGTGATAAGAGCCTACAGGTTCAATTTCCAGATACACTGTGAGCTCTCTAGGGCCTCCTGAACCAGAGACGCAACTGAACTCAGTTCAGGCATCATACTAGCAGAGAAACCAAGAGAATACTCCCTACCTCATTCATTCCAGTGGCTGGGCCAGAGACCACAATTTTACATGGCAGGTACATTACAATGCCCAAGGACCTCACTATACACACAGCGAAACTTCCTCCCATCAGCTCCCACATGGCTCAGCTTTTTCATATATGCCCCTTAACCGAAGCCCAGTGCTTTGGACTCTTACAAGAGTCATCAAACACAACCCACCCCCAGCCCACCCCTGAGCACAAGGATCTGGACTTTCGAACCCCAAAGCTAGTGTGTGCTTTCTCCAGGCACAGGCATTGCTGCAAGCCTGGTATCTCTGCTTTTCCCTTTGAAAGAAACCAGACTGCTTCCCCGGCCATCGATGTCTTTGTATTTGGCCCTCGGACAGTACTGT
This sequence comes from Peromyscus leucopus, assembly GCF_004664715.2. Lineage (NCBI taxonomy): Eukaryota > Metazoa > Chordata > Mammalia > Rodentia > Cricetidae > Peromyscus > Peromyscus leucopus. The sequence goes on along the minus strand of NC_051069.1, from coordinate 45,221,351 downwards.
GCTTCAGAGGGCAACATTTTCTACATACTGCAGGAAATAGATACACGAAGAATCGTGTAGTGACCAATACCTTGAGACCCAGCAATGAAATAACAGAGACTCTTTCAGTAATTTACCACCTAGCAAAAGCCAAAACTACAAGGGTCTTCTTCCATACTGTACTTTTACTGTGACAAAAAAAAAAAAAATCCATCAACAGCCTCATAAATCCACAAATTAGTGTATCTCAGCCTAAAGAGAAGAGAAAACTCTGATAACCCAGAAAGATTCCTGGTCTTTTATAATAAGCCTATAGGGGTGTTCGGGGAGTCAAAATAGAATACCCTTCTGACACAGGAGACAGTGCAGCTGTGTTACGTGTTTTAAAACCTATTTCTTGAGATGATGTCACAAAGGTGTATAATAGACACAATAATTTTTATAAAATCTCAGGAATCTATATTGTCCTACATACAAATTAAAAAGAATTTCCTCCCTTTAGCCCAGGGAGTTTAGCTCAAAATGTCCTTTACGTGACCTAGGAGAAATGGAATATGCTGTTTTGGAAGAATGTACCAAGACTTAAAATTAATATCTGTTATGGTCAGCAATTCTACTTATAGAAATCCACCCATTGTGTACTCATTGCAGCTGTTTACTTCAGTAGCTAAAAGACTAAGAACAATCAATGTCCATCAACTGGGGAATGCTGAAATGAATTAATGTATCTAATGGGCAAGTGGGAAGGCAGTACAGCTACCTTCTCGTGTATGCACACAACACATCTGGAAGAGTCTATCACCAGCAACTGTCTCTGGTGGAAAGAAAAGGAAGCTAGGATACAGGAGTTTCTTTTCACTAATTCACCCTTTATCCTTCATGTTTACTAAGCACCGACTCACAAATTAAACACATTTTTTTTTCCTTGAAATGGGAAACACCCAGTATTGTGCTGAGTGTCATCAAAGGAGCGTGAATATCAGCTGAGTATCCCTGGGCAAACCCCAGGCTTCCTTCCCATGAGCCTTGGAAAAACCATGCCTGCCCTTTCATCCCAGGAACAGTCCCACATGAGGGAACTCTCTTTTCAACATGGCGTTAATATCCAGAGCAATAGATTCAAGCAAAACTATGAGGCTGGATGGAGTACAAAGCATCCCAACAGCAAAAAGCACTTTGCCCCTGCCGGAGGGGGCAAGTCAGAAAGGGAGAACTGCCATCTTATCGAAGATTAACTGACGTATTTCCCTTGACTAGGGTGGGAAGAACCTTTCCCACCCTTCTGGTACACCTGATGCTGATGCGATGCTCTTCTCTGCTCCCATCAAAAGTGCCGAAGTTCTAAGAGAACTTCCGTCTCCTTTAGAGACTGGCTAAGGTGGTTCATGAAAACCCTAGAGCCAAGCCCCTCTGCCAGCACAGCCTCACTCAGATACCTTACCTCTCCTGCACTGTGAGCCACTTCCCAGGTAGCTTTGCTTCACACTCACTTGTATGGTGACTGCCTGCCCAGAGACACTTCCAGGCCCTAAAAACTTTACCACTAAAAGATGAAAGGACAGCACTCAAGAGTTGGGACACTCTGGGGTCTGTGACTCATGCCTCAGAGTGGAGTCCTAAAGTACGAAAAAGCTCATAAAACCAGTAACTTCACAGAAGAGACACACAATTTGTCCACAGATCACCTCTGGAAAGCATGATTATTTCGTTGTTTTTTTTTTAATGCAGCCATCATAGCTAAGTTATCCACTTTTAGCAAGGAAGAGTTTGAGAGGATGACATCAGGGCCTAGAAGCCGGAGACTGGGGGTGTAGGAACAGCAACTAACAAAGAGCTGAGAGGAGAAATGAACGCATCTTCTAAAACCATGAGGCTGAAAAACCTAATGGAGCCCTCTAATTCCTGTTCACTCCCCCCAACACACACACACACACACACACACACACACACACCCCTAGTTTGGACAGATAAGATCTCAAGCCTCAGCTATGCAGAGCTGACTGAATTGTCACTCAGTGAAGCATTTAGATTGAGGGGAAAGGTCATGAAAAGACCATGCCTCCTCGATCATCTCAAATAGGCATTCTTGTGTGGGACTGAGTGGAAGGACAAAGAAAGGAGGCCACCTGCTCAAAGCCGAGGCTCACACCAAAGATAACACAGGCTGCCACTCTCAAGTGAAAAGAAGCCACACCAAAGGAAAATCCACACCTCAGATAACATACAGGGTCACGGAAAAACCCCCAGTGGATACTGGGTACTCCAGAGGAAGACGTGGGGGGAAAGGGTGACTGTGGGGTACAAAAGAATTTAGGGAGGAGGAGGATGGCTAGTTCCACTACTTTTAATTGTGGTGGTATTGGCCCGTGTTATCTATATCAAAGCTGATCAATCAACTATTAACACTTCATTGGGTAACGATTACATTTCTATATATAAAGATAGCTTTTAAGAAAAGACATTGTTTAGAGCAAAAAAAAAAGTTGAATGAAATCTTCCCCCAAAGTCATTTCTTAGTCCTTCTCTCTCTTAAATGTGATATAATCAAATAACTATTATTGACTATGAACCAACTGAAGGAAAAGTAGGGGAAAATGAAATGTTACACCCAAACTCCTTACCCACGGCAACCTCCAAATGCCTGCTGTCGGGGTCCAGGAAAAGGGCTGGTCCTGACGGTTGGGCTCCTGAGCCCTGTGAGCAGAGCGGCCAGTTTCCATGTGACCTATATTCCACTGGCCACACCAACATTCCCCAACAACCGCTGGGAGAGGCACCCACCCACCTGCCCAGCTAATGACACAGTCAAAGCTGGGGTAAGCCAGGAAGAGACAGCCAGTTTGTTGTTTTTGGCTCCAGAGCTATTAAGGTAACTCATAGTCACTGGTGTCCCACACAAGTTTGACAGAAAGAACTGGGCAGGAAGCACGTATGGAATGATACAGTCCAAATGATGCCAGAGACTTGTATTCCCAAGGGATCCCCAAAGATGGCCCTGACCATAGGTCAGAGCCTCTCTAGCCTTCCTCACCTGCTGAAAAGGAAGGAGTCAGGAAACAAGTTAGCATTTCAGCTTGAGTCACCAGTATGGGTTCTTTGCTGCTATTCCTGACCCACTCCATAGCCCCAGCCTGACTCCTGCCGTGGCCATCTCTCCTGGGTGGAGGAATCAGTTCCTCAGCTGTGAGAAGATCAGGCTTCTTAACAGTCCAGTCACTTATCTGACACCTGATCAGTGCCCTGCCAGGTGTCAAACACCCTGCCTCCTTCCCACATGTTTTCCTGAGGACTATGAGAAAATGCTACCTGACCAGGTCCATCCCTTCCAGAGTTGCCCTTATAGTCACCTGTCTCAGGCACCTGCAGGGACAGCTGTACTTCTGAGCAAAAACAAGCAAACACCTCTCTGGAGGCCCAGCTCCATGACTCCCTGCTCTAGGAAGGCGCTCCTGTGGCCTCATCCCTCAGTGATTCTTCTAGTGTGGCATCAACCCTGCACCTGGGGAAAGCTGAGCACTTGACAGAAGCCATGACCAAACTTCAAAGAAAAGGCAGTCAGAAGGGATAAGATGGGAAAGTGTTTGGAACAACTAAGGAAATAAAATGACTTAAGAGCTTCTTGGGGTCCGGAATGAGAAAAGATCATTTTCTTCTCCCAAACAATATAATGACATCCTCTCAGTAACAAAGGGGTGTAAGTCTTGAAAATATGTCAATGGTCAATGTGAAGTTTCCAAATGTGTTCTCATGGCAGCAAAAAGCACAGATCTTCATCCAAAAAGAAGAAAGTCCTATCTTCCAGAGAAGTTCACGGAAGTGAAGGGGGAAGGGAATGGCAGTGAGGGCCACCACCAGCTCCCAGGGCTGGGCCTTAGGCTCAAGTCAACTGCCAAGACATTCCATGCCTGCTTCCCAGCAACACTGGAGATTTTGAATATGCAAAGCGGCAGGCATCGACCTGGAAGAGCTGCAGGACTGTAAGCTCCTATAAATAGACAATGCTTTGGAAAACTTCTCGAGTGCATCACCAGAAAACTTGCTCGTGGGCAGTAGGAAAACCATTCTTCCAGTGAACACCACTGACTGCCACAAGCCGCAGTTTATAAAGGGGGGGGGGGGAGAAGCAGCCAAAAGTGAAGAGGGGAAGCGGAGACATCTACTTATAAACAGCAAAGTGGTGCAAATCAATCGGGGGCTGAGAGTCTCGGAGAAGCCCACGGTGAGAGCCCTCAGGACTTAGCTCAAACACTGACTCTGCAGAACAGAGACTTCTAGCTTGGGAGGAAATGTGGGGGACTGAGGGGGCTACATGAAGCAGTAATCGGGGCGCCTGAAGAGGGATGTGAAGGTCAGTTCTGCCGATCTCTCCCCAGGACTGGACGTGTCCATGAACAGCAGAGGCCAGCAAGCACCAAGTGTGGAGCGCTGGGAGACACAACGCACTGACCCCTAGGGACTGATAGGGCAGTGCCAGCCTGGTGTTGCCCAGAGGCAGGATGTGAGTGACTGGAAGCTCAAAGGGACTCCGGGCTGTTTGGAGCGCTCTAAGGAAAGAAGAGATTAGGGTCGCGGTTTCTCAGGCTTGTGGCAAACTAGAAACTGAGGCGTGGGGCTGGGACCAGAGGAGTCCCGCAGGTGCTGGGCGGGGCTCTCTCTCACCTGCGGAGCACCAGGAAGCTCACGGTCAGCAGCAGCAGGAGTCCGAGTGTGCGGCCCGGCCTCCGCCGCAGGCTCCACGTGGGCATCGCGCGAACGCAGCGGGTAGACAGACACCCGGGTTCCCACTCCAGCAGCACTCCGCGGCGCGCCAAAGCCTTGGCCGGGTGGGGCGGGGCCGCACACGGGTCACCCGGGCAACCGTGCTACGGCCAGCCCCACCCGCTGGCGCCCATTGGCTGAGATCTGAGGCCACGCCTCCGCGCCCGGGCCTGGCACAGACCAGGGACTCAGCCGCCGCCAAAGGCGAAACAAGGCCAGGGAGGGCGGGCGGGCAGGAGAGGGCGGAGCGAAGCAGGAGAGGGCGCGGTGGTCTCAGCTCAAGCCCAAACGTGTTGGGGTTCTCCAGAGTTCCCTGAGTTTAGGCAAGAATCAGGTACCTAACAGTTACCAACTTCCCGGGTCTGCCTGCCTCCCACTCTGAGTCGCAGAGGCACTTAAATTCAGAGTCTTTTCCTGCATATGAAATGCAGACAGGTGCAGAACATGGGTCGCTGTGTCTTTGAATACTCAAATTCTGGCGACAGTCACTCCCCACAGCATTACAGTACGAAGCAAGGATTAAGTGTGCCTGACAAGAAGGTGCAAAGAAGAAAAAAGGGGGGGGGGCTTTTAAAACAACTCAAAGTTTGAAAAAAAAAATGGTTTTGTAGTAATAACTCATGTTAAAAGCCAGGACACTAGAATTTCCTTAAGACACTTGATGGCTGAGTGTAGTTCGAGTTTTAGCAGCACTAAGGTGAACACTAAAATATTCTGCTCGAGGTTCCACGGACTGGTTTAGGCCCCGACTCCCAGCGTATTCAACTTTTACTTTTAAAAGAATCATACATTAGATTTTACATATTTGACTGGAATGATGGCTCGGCTGTTAACAGCAGAAGATCGTTTCCTAGTGTCCACACTAGTGGCTCACAACAGCCTGGAATTCCAGCTCCAGCGGCTCCAGTGCCATTTCCTGGCCTCCACCGGCACCTTCACTCAGACCTCTGTGTGTGTGTGTGTGTGTGTGTGTGTGTGTGTGTGTGTGTGTGTGTGTGCGCGCGCGCGCGCGCGCGCGCTCACATAATTAAAAATAAAACAAAAAAAATTAACATTTTAGGAAAGGCTGGATATAGTTACTCTGACACAAAATTGTCCCCAAGGACACCATGTGACATTTGGGTGGCATTTATGCTTCATCATAAGGCAGTTTTTCAGAGTGTGGGTCCACAGAGTATCTCTCCAGCTGCAGTCTTAATTTTGCACTAACACGTGAAGCTGGTAAGTATTAAGAGAACTTTCAGTTCTAAGAACAAAGATAAAAGGCTGGCTTTTGCCTCCCCTCTCTCCAATTTACTAGTTTAGCAAGTATTTAGCTATTTAAGAAAAAAGGACCAAGTGTCAGGGGTTGGCCCAGATATCACTCTGCTCAGGGGAGCCATGTCCAATTATGGTGGCAAGTGTCAGAGCTCATAAGGAGAGAAAATAAGAATACCGTGAAATTTCTGGGACTAAGTTAGGACCACTTCAATCATAGACAACAAGGAAACAGGAAATCCTAACATGAAAATTTTAGCCCTGGAAAAAGAAAAGAACTAAGTTGAGAGCCAGATAAGCCTCTGAAATCCAAATAATGTGGTAACAGCCCTGGAAGGAGCCTGTGTACACCCACGGAATGCACAGAACTATGTCTGTGGTCTTCATAGTCCAAAACCATCATTCACAACCTCAGCCTTTGGAAGACTGGGTGACCATGATCTAACTCAACACCATCATATTCATTTAAAAATATGTCAACAAGGCTGGGGAAGGCTCATGAGGCCTCAACCCTACAGGAAGAACTACAGGAAACTAAGGAATGCTGAGAACGTAAGAAACAGTCTTCTCCGGGGAAGAGCACACCAATTGGTTATCCAGTATGAAACAGTCAGGCCTGAAAACACATGCACACAAGTATGTTTTATACACTATTCATTATGCAGATTGAGCAGGCTGTATTTATGGGTTTTTTTTTTTTTGGTTTTTTTTTTTTTTTTTTTTTTGTTTTTTTTTTTTTTTTTTTTTTTTTGGTTTTTCGAGACAGGATTTTTCTGTGTAGCTTTGCACCTTTCCTGGAACCCCAGGCTGGCCTCGAACTCACAGAGATCCACCTGCCTCTGCCTCCCGAGTGCTGGGATTAAAGGCATGCGCCACCACCGCCTGGCTGTATTTATGTTTTTGTGTGTATGTGTATGTGTGTAACAACAATGAAAAAAGAGACCCTGAATTTAAAAGAGAACAAGGAGGGATTTATGAGAGGGTTTGGAGTAAGGAAATAAGGAGAAGGAAGCGGGAAATGATGTAATGACATTATAAACTCAAAAATTTTTAAATAAAAAGCAAACCACTCGTCAAATGCTAAACACCATTTCAGACACTTTCAGGTGCTTTGGATATGTCAGTGGACACAAAAAAGGCAACTATCCTTTCCCTTTAAAACTCATTATTCTGGCTGGGAAAGAAAACTGACAAAAATTCACATAGTAAAGCAGTACACTGTAGAATATGTTCAAAGGTAATAAACACCAAAACAAGGAAGTAGGTGCTGGGAGGTGGGCTTCAAGTGAGCTCTGGGGTGGGGGTGGGGGCGCTGCAGAGAAGAAAGACTCCCTGGAGGTAGGGTTAGACATTAGTTGAGGAAAGGCTGCCCAAGCAGAGAAAACAACCAGGACATGGGCACTGAGGCAGGACCAGAACCAGGCATTCCAGTTCTAAGAGAGTCAAGGATGCCAGGAGAGGAGTCAAAAGGCAGGAAATGAGGCAGGGAAATGCAGAAACCAGGCTGGTAGGGCCTAAGAGTAGGGGTTTGAATCCTGTGTGAAGTGGTAGTCAATTCAGGCTTTGGACATGAAACTGATGATTTAGGATGATCATTCTGGCTGCTGTGTTTAAGAATCTTAGGAGCAGGAAAGACTAAGGGAAAACAGATGATTTGGGATATTGCTATAATCCATTCATTACTCAGCCTTCTGTTACTATCACAAAACATCTTTAAAAATTAATTTATAAGACTGAACCCCAGTTCCTTGGAGAAGGCACATCTTTATTCAAATGCCGTAGACTACCAGGCCCTTGACTGAACAGAAAAATGTGAATGTGGTGATATGGGATGTCATACATGAAGAGCCAAAGTTATCTTGGGTTATGTTTTACCAGCCATTTTTTTTTTTTTATCATCCTGCCTATCTGACCTAATACCCATGACTTCTATGTAAGTTCGTGGAAGGTGTTGCTAAGCTGGTACTGTCTAATCTCCATTAACCCAAAAGCTGAGAATGCAAAAGCATCTGAGACCTATAGATTTGCAAGGTTCATTATAGTTCACCTGCCTGATGACACGTTCAACAGAGAAGTAACTAATACAGACATCTAAGTGATATTATCTTGGGAACTGATGCTGGCTCAGAAGAGAAAGATAGCAATGGGGGTGGGGGGATGAGACATACTTTCCTTCTGGATATGTTTGAAAAGACAAGTGGATTTCTACAACCCAGTATGTGTGGAGTGGGAAACAAAGAGGAATAAACGATGTTAACATATTAAGCTTGAGAAATTGTAATAATCGGGGCTGTCATTGGCTGAAACAGGAAGGCTACGAGAAGAATAAATCTACTGGTAGGCATCAGGAGCCAGGCTTTTGCTTACTGAGTTTGAACTGTGTGTGAGACACACAAGTGGCGCCAAATAGAAATACAGGTATAGTGTTGAATATAGGAGCCTGGTGTCGAGAAAGAGTCTGGGATGAAGATTCCAATTAAAGGTTTTACAGAATAATACTTTGGATGAGCTCACCAATAAGCAAAGCATGACAGATAAAGAGGATCAAGTACAAACTCTGGTACATCTAATAAGGAAAGAGAAGAAACTCATTGGGCAGAAGCAGCAGCACCTGGGAAGTAAGAGAAGTCAGAACGTGGGGTCTCCTGAAAGTCATGAGAACAAAGTTCCCAGGCAGAGGCAGTGACGGACTAGGATAATGCAGCTGCTGAGAATGGACCAATGTGTGTGGAATGCATCACACATTGGTGCGCTGAACCAACCTGCGCTGATCTGAAATACACAGTGAGTTCAAGGGCAGCTCAAATAAAAACATGTTAAGAGTCTGGTGATCTAACATACTGGTAGAGCATTTGCCAGGAACACATAACAAAGACAAAAGTGAATGGATTACTTAAGATGATGTGATAGTCTTGGTTTTCAACTGGACAGATTCTAGAATCACTTAGTAGGGACTCCTCAGGCACAGCTGTGGGGGGATTTTCCTGATTAGGTCAGCCTCTGTCCATGCCATCCAGGGACTGTCTTGATTAGGTTAGAGTGGGAAGCTCCCCCCTAAAAGTAGAAGGTGCCACTCCTTGTGCTCAGGTCCTGGACTGCATAAAAAAGAGAAAGATAGCGTTGTGCCTGCATTCATCACTCTCTTCTTCCTGGCTGCAGACATCATGTGACCAGATATCTCAGGTTCCTGCTCCCTTGACTCCACTGCCATGATGGACTATGCCCTCACACAGAGAGCCAGAACAACCCACTTCTTTCCCAGGTTGCTTTTGCCAGAGTATTTTATCACAGCAAGAGGAAAATAGCCAAGACAGATGGCAAACATAGACAGCCTCCCCTCCTTCACCTTCCTGCAAGCTTTCTGCACCTTCCACCATGCCTGCCTGCTGCTCTGCCTTCACCACAGTGATGGGTTGTATCCCCTCTGGAACCGTGAGCTGAAACAAATCATTTTCACCTCTAAGCTGCTTTTAGCCCTGGCGTTTTCATCACAGCCAAAGAAGAGTGCCTAACATACCTGCTGACCTGAGTCTGATCTCCAGACCCACATGGTAGAAGGAAATTTCTAGATTAGGTTAGCTGGTGTAGGAAAACCCACCCTGACTGTGGGTGACACTATTCTGTGGGCTGTGGTCCTAAGACAGCATAAAAAGAAGAGACCTAACTGAGAACTAATATTTAATCTCTCTCCTTCCCAACTAGGGATTCAGCTTAGCCAGCTGCCTCATGCACTGGCCACCATGACTTTCCCATCATGATGGACGTGATCTTCAAACGGTAGGGCAAATTAAACTCTTTCTTGCTTAAGTTGCTTTAAATAGGCATTTTGTCATAGAGATGAGGGAAAAAAATTAACAAAGTGGTGTTACTTTTAAAGCTTTGTGAACAGATTATACTAAAATCTACTGAATTATAATTTTTAAAGGAGTTTATATATCATAAACACATGTGTATATTAATCATATCATAATTTTAGAAGTCATACAAATTTTTCTCAGTGTAAAACATTTCTATTGTCTATTTCCTTATATGGAGCTAGAAATACTTACATATTTTTGACTACATATTTTAAGAAATTGAGTTTAAAATTATTTTTTCCTCATCAGTTAAATTATCTTCACCACTGGCAACACTTCCCTATAATTTATGTTTGTCCCTCAAAGGTCCGAATATGAGAAGCTTGACCCTCAGTGTGGTAATTGTAAGGGATGGGGTGGGTAAAAGAACATAGTTAGAAGCCGGCGGTGGTGGTGCATGCCTTTAAATCCAGCACTCCGGAGGCAGAGCCAGGAGGCTCTCTGTGAGTTTGAGGCCAGCCTGGTCTACAGAGCGAGATCCAGAACAGGCACCAAAACTACACAGAGAAACCCTATCTCGAAAAACAAACAAACAAAAAAGAATATAGATCATTAGGGGTGCTGACTTCAGAAGGGACTGACCCAGTCCTCAGAGGACCCCAGTTATTTTTCTTGAAGTGAATTGCTACTTCGGCAGCAAGACCAGCTCCTGAACGCCTCTCCCTTCTGACTCACAACCTGAAGGCTCCTTCCTTCTCTCCTGACTCCCACTGCGCCATCAGAGAGGATGGAAGATGCCCATCCCATGCTCTTGAATTCCCAGAACTCTGAGACAGAAAAGCGTATATTCTTTATGAAGTACCTAACTCAGGGGGTTTATTACAGAGAGAGGTAAAAGAAAGTGGATCAGGACATCTTTACACTTTGAATCCAAATCTACTGTTGCATGTTAACAATTAGTCTGGCTGACTTGCTTAGACTTTGCATGGCAGTAGAGTCAATGCTGGACTCTCCTCTGAGTTTGTGGGAGCCCGTTCTCGGGTTCCTCGGGGCTTTACCCAGCAGGTCCCAATAGAGGATGATTAGGGCCACGGGCCTGAGTGCAGGTGTCTGAGATGTTCTGCACTTGGCTGTGCTGGGGGAGGAGGTCTTTTGCTCCACCCCTTGGTGTCTCCATAAAAACCCTGGGGCAGAGACAGTCAGTGCCCGTTGGAAAAGGTTCCAGGTCCTCTTGAGGCTACCCTTTATTTTCTATCTGTTTATCTCCACAAGATTCTCTGCAATAAATCCTTCTATCTAATATTTCCTGCTGCTCACACTCAAGAAAACTCTGGGAAGCTGTGGGGTTGGTGGGTAAACTCTCCACAGAATGGTGCCATGAACAGGAACTAAAGAAAAAGAAACCCGGCGGCGGTGGCGCACGCCTTTAATCCCAGCACTCGGAGGCAGAGCAGGCGGATCTCTGTGAGTCGAGGCCAGCCTGGCTACCAAGTGAGTTCAGAAAAGGCGCAAACCTACACAGAGAAACCCTGTCTCGAAAAACCAAAAAAAAAAAGGGACTAAAGAAAAAAGGGGAGACTAAAAAAGGGGGGACTAAGACAAATGAACAGGGACTAAAGACAAAGTAATAGGGACTAAAGATAAAGGGAAATAATAGTTTTATTACAGAGTTTTTGGTGAAAGTGCTGAGTCAGCCCTGCCAGTGGAAAGCATGCCGGTGTTATGAAAAAAAAAATATATATTTATATATTTTTGTGAGGCAGGAGTTTTATCCTCGAGAGAAAAGGAAAGCAGACTGGAAGGATGTCTGATGCTGCAGCAAAATTCTCTTCTGTCAAAATTTTCTATCTTCAATCCTTTTCTCAATTTCTATCTGTGATAATAATAAGGTATAGGGTAGTAATATAGTGTAGAAAAAACTTAGAAGTGTAAGATTGTGTAGGAAAAAATAAAGTAAGGCAACTAGACAAAAAAACTCAATTTTCTAACTTTGGGGGCTTTAACGCAAACTGAGAGGGGGGATCTTTGGGCTTTTCGGGTAGTAAAAAAGCTCTTCTTTGAGCTTATGGGGAAGAAAAAGTTTCCTATGGAAGCTTTTGACCTGGGGACAGCTGGAATGTCAAATCCAAGCAGCAGGAGAAAGTGTTTTCTCCCTGAGGCAAAAATAAGGGTGTAAGAAGTCAAAGTTTAAAGTTAGAAGTTTTGGGAAAAGTTGGTCTTTCTCCTGGGGGAAAAAAAAATCTTTCTCTTAAACTATAAAGCTTTTCTTGGAAAATTTGGGGGGGAAAATCTTCTAAAAAACCTAATCTTTCTCAAACTCTTAAAACTTAAAAACTAAAGCCTTTAACTCTCTCAGAAGGACAAAGTTAGAATCACCTAAAGATATTAGTATGGGGACCACCTGTGATTAGCTCTAAGGGAAAACAACAAACTTAAGACAGCAAAACCTAAGTTCTTTCAAGCTTTAACAATCCTCCCTGCAATGCAGGAGGCAGGGACAAGTTTCTAAAAACCTCTTCTAAGCTCTGTCTCTTCAAGCTAGTGAAAAGACAGTGGGTCAGAGTACCCTGAGGGAAACGCTTGGGAGAGAAGGGTAAAAGCTACAGAGAGCCCAAAGGGCAGGAAACTTTACCTGAGAAAAGAAAAAAGCCAAGCTTTACAGTTACAGCTGAGCTGAGGCATCAAAGGTTTTGTTTCTGGTGAGCATGAGCGTTTCAGAATGAAAAGGTGCTCCTAATCTTCCTAATGCAAAGATCCCCTAAAGCAATGCAAACTGCTTAGCATTGTATCCTCGCTTCTGACCAAAAACCCAGCAGACTGGCCAGCATCTGAGTTGGAGTGCATTTCAGGGATACTAGGGTTCCTGCAGTGGTAAACTTCCTGGAGCACAGAGCTGAGGCAGGAAGGTGCAGGACCCAGGGGAAGATTGCTAATGAACAAACAAAGCTAAAGCCGGTGGGAACGGCACAGTTGTCTGCTTTCCTACAAGTCCCTGGGTTGATAGGTTCACAGCTGCAAAAAGAAATCTGAGAAAAAGCTTTCCTATTAGAGAAAGGACCTTTCTGGGATAACAGTAAAGCTGAACTGTGTCTGAAGCAGTCATGCTGCGTGCGGAGTCAGAACGCCCAGCCAGGGCAGAACAGAACTATCCAGGAGTAAAGCTTTCTTTTCTGTCAGAGAAAGCACCTCTTTGAGAAAGCTTTGTTTCAACTGACTCCCGGTGAGTTGAGGGAGTGTAGCCCTGAGGGTGATTGCCTCTGGCATAAGCTCTGTCCTTGAGCACCCAGACAAACAAATGCAACCCACTGGGGGACTGGGCCAGGTGAAGGCCTGATGAGGCAAAACACCTGTCCTAATGTGAGCTTAGAAATGGCAAAAACCTCCCTTGTTAGATTTTCAGTCTGTACGCATACCACACAGACCCTGAAAACAGAAATGGATAAAAAAACCCTACCTTCAGTAGCAGGGAAAGCCGCCACTGTAGTGTCAGAAACTGTTTCTGGGGTAGAGGGGATAAACTGAGACCAAACTGGATACTGTCTGGGAGAAAGACTCTGAAGAAACAGAGGGACAGATTCCTCCCCAGAAAATGCATGACCTGACAAAGCTGCTAGAGTTTGAGGCAGATTCAGGGGGAGAAAAAAAGCCCCTACCTCCAAAGGCAGCTAGCAGAGGTACAGAGCCGCAGACAGATACCTTGAAGCTCTGCATCTGGGGGGAAGGAACAAGCAAAATGAGAATAAGATCGGTGGGAGAAAATCTCTCTGAAAGAGCTATGGAAAAGCTGTTGTACATGATCTTGTTTTTCACTGACTGGCTAAAACAAAACACAAGCCCCGAGGAAAGTTGCTATCAGAAATGCCAGCCTCAATGCGCGCTAACGAGGCAGGTGCGCTTCTGATCCATCTGGGCCAGTGTCAAATGAAGGAGAGACACCTGTTGAAGCCAGCTGAGGAGAGAATAGGAATCTCCCAATGTGCCATAGCTGAAAATGTAAAATGCTTGTTCAAATCTCCGGTTGCAAAGGCAAGAGACTTTGTTCAAACCTCCCAGGCAAGTCTGGTAAAAGAGAACCAGTTGACTATCAGACCCAAAAGAAATATGGGAAATGATATAAGGGACTGATATTATTATGGACTGATATAAGGGAAATGCATTCTGGGAAAGGTAGTTTTTCTGCTAAAGATGGCGACATTGCCCTGAAACACTTTTGTCAGCTCTAAAATTAAAATACAGCTTTAAAAGAATAAGGAGAAAAATGTCTAAGAGTTTAAGTGTCATTTCCAATGAAAAATTGAAAGGATACAGAACTAGGTGTTAGTTATTTAGCTGCGTTGTGTTCTTACCCTGCAAGGAAGTGTCACGAAACACGACAGAATCCGCTTATAAGAGTTTATTAGAGATACAGGATAGAGAGTGCAGGCCTGTGGAGAGACACGTGCGTGGAGAAGAGGAAGAGGAGAAGAAGCTGGAATATGGCGCTCCGCTTTAAAAACGGCTGGGGGCGTGGCCAGGTCACATCACTACTCCACGCCTGTGCGTAGATCACATGGTCACGTTGCACGCTTACGTAGCCATGTAACGTCACGGATTCTGGTCACGCGAGATGCCTTGCCGGAACTTGCTAGGCGGAGGTGTCCGGCCTGACGGAATTGGCTAGGCGAAGTGTCCGCCTGGTAAATGCGACCGTTGGGGGTGGGGAGCGTGTTGTGAACCCTTCACTAGGTGTTGGTAAAATGCCTTATTTACCCTAATAGCTGTGCAAAGTTTTTATGGTAGTTGGATGACAAAAAGCTACCTTTAAGAGCAAACTAGCCACTTTAAAATCCTTAAAACAAGGGAAAGCAGTTTATACACTGAAAGTTGTCTTAGATATGAAGAAACTTATGTTGAAATTAAAAAAGTTCTTTGCCTTTTGGACAAACTGCCTGCAATGAGTAATTCCTTTGCAAATCTAATAAGGAGACAAGGAAACAGGCATTCAAAAAAGAAATGACGGCTTTATAGATGGGAAACTTCAGAAAATCTAGCTGTCTTACAAAATAGTTGTTTCACCTGAAAGTTCCTTATAAGAAATCAATGCTAAATATTACAGCTGCTAATAATTACATCAGGAGTTAAAGCTAATGAAGTGAAAATACTAAATCCTGAAAATGCTTTTTCTCAAAGTAAGCTAATGAAGGATACGTTTCATGAAAGAACATCTATGTTCTTGACTCCTTTGAATAGTAACAGTTTTGGTGAAAATATTGGAACTAACAACAATCAGGTCAAAATGTTTCAACAAATTCAAGACGCTATCCACAAAAGAAAGCTGCCATGCTTTGTGGGCCATATTAAAGCTCACTTCAATCTTCCTGGTCCTTTAGCTGAGGGTAATGTAATGGCTGATAAGTTAACACAGATAGTAGCATTATCCCAAGTGGAAATGGCTTAACAGTCACATGTTCTTCATCAAAATAGCAAAAGCTTAAGAGAAAGCAATTCAATATTGCAATAAGCAGCTTGTCAATAGTTAAAATATCCAAAATATTTTCCTATCCCTCACTTAGGGTAAACCCTTGAGGTCTTCTTCCCAATCATCTATGGCAAATGGATGTTACTCATATTGCAGAATTTGGCAAATTAAGATATGACCATTGACACTTATTCAGGATTTTTAATGGCTAGTGCACAATCTGGGGAAGCCACAAAACATGTAATTATGTACTGCTTGAAGTGTTTTTCCTATATGTTTTTCCATACCAAAAATTATTAAAACTGATAATGGTTCTGGATATAGTAGTAAGGCATTTCAACAATTTTGTACCCAATGGGAAATCGTACATAAAAACAGATATTCCTTATAATCTCAGGGAAAAGGTATTGTGGAAAGGGCTCATAGCAGTCTTAAAATACAACTTCAAAAAATAAATATAAAAAAGGAAGAAATTAACCCTCAATCGCCACAATGCATTAAATCACGCTCTTTTTGTTCTGATCTTTTTGAATATGGATGTCTATGAACAGTCTGCCGCAGACAGATTTTGGCACAGTGGCACCCAAGCGACTTTTGCTCAAATGAAATGGAAAGATCCCTGCTCGGATTATGGAAGGGCCTGATCCTGTTTAATATGGGTCAAGGACATGTTTTGAAAGAACCCCCAGAGGAGATCTTCCTTCAGGAGAGACCCCAAACCCAAGGAACACACCGAAACCACCGATCAGATGCAAAAGCAAGAGGGTTTATTAGATACACGGGTACCCGGGGCGAAGTCTCTCGGAGGACTTGCGCCCCTTCCTAGGGCAAAGGGGACTTTTTATGGGATTCCAGGGCAGAGGCGCGGTTACAGAAGCAAGAAGCATAGTTACAGGGTCCCTATTGGTTGTTTCAAAGAAGGCCAGGGTGAACTTGGGGTCGTATGTGTGTGGCTGATCTGGCCTTGCCCAGGCCAGCTGCTTATTCCTCAAGGCCAGGGGCCCGCCATAAAATATCCTAATTTAACTCAACTGTCTTTCTCTCAAGGCCGCTGACCACAATTATCTCTCTCAAGGCCGGATGGCTGGCCATAGTTATCTCTCTCAAGGCCGGGTGGCTGGCTACGGCTGTGAACTCCTGTTTTTCTGATTCCTTCAGAATGGCGTTTCTTAGGCTAAGTTATTGGGGGGGACATTTCATCGGCCCAACGCCCCATGTCCTCATAATGGAGCGGGGGTCTTTCATTCCCCCATTTTCTTTTGTACCAAATGGAATCTTTCATTTTAGGATGGAGAATAAGGGGTCAGCTCCATCTCTGACTGTCTGAGCCTCTGATATTGCTGGGTTAGGATCAAGGCCTGGACAACAGAAACCCTATCCTTGATGAATTGCACCAATCTATTGAGGATACATGGCCCGAACAATAAAACGAGCAGGAGGATGATTAGGGAGCCCATAATGGTGGAGACAAGGGTCATAAACCATGGTGACCTTTGGAACCATCTTTTAAACCATCTCTGTTGAGCATGGCTACTTGGAGCTGTCTGAATTGGCCGGTCTCCATAAGAGCTGCGGTCCCTGTATCTACCCCGGCAGCTATTTCGCCCATGGTAATTCCTCCCAGTAACAGGGCCAGCGTCAGGGAAACAGGCTCTCTGGTGATGCCCATCCTAATGTCAGGAGGACTATTAGGGGGATCAAGGGGACCCCCGGGTGAGTCTTATCTTTAGTGGGTTTAGAGAGCGTTGAACTAGATGTCTCGGTGCCCTCAGTTTCGTCGGGTTCCTTGGCAGCCTTCACATGCGACGCGTGGACCCAAGCCGCTATCCCGTCAACCTCGGCTCTAGGTTCCTGGATTGATGGCGTCGGACCCAGACAGAGTCCCCAATCTTGAATGGGTGAGGCCCCACGGGCGGTTCAGTTGCTCCCGGTAGGCAGGGGTTTTCATACCGTTTTTTGCACCAATTGGAGGGCTTGGAGGTGCGCCTCTAGGGTAGGGCTAGTGGCAAAAGAGGAGAAATCAGGGTGAAGGAAATTTACAATTGGTGGGGGAGCCCCATACATGATCTCAAATGGGGTTAGGCCATGAGGCCCAGGAGTATTTCGGGCTCGGTAAAGGGCTAGGGGAGTAGGAGCACCCAATCTCTAGTGCCAGTTGTAAGCGTTAATTTGGTTAAAGTCTCCTTAATGGTTTTATTTGCACGTTCTGCCTGTCCTGAGCTCTGGGGGCGGTATGCACAATGAAGTTTCCAATCAATCCCCAGTAGCCTGGCCACCTTCTGACTTACCTGGGAGACGAAGGCGGGCCCATTGTTTGACCCCAATATCTGGGGCATTTCATACCTGGGAAAGATGTCATCCAGGAGTTTCTTGGTTACCACGTTAGCGGTCTCCTTCTTGGTAAGGAAGGCCTCTGTCCATCCATGATGTAAGCTTGTCGCTCGGGGCTCCATTCCGCCCCCATTTTCTTTGTTAGTTCCTGGTCCTCCGGGCTTCCGCCATCCGGAGGGCCTGGGTCAGCGCGATCAGCTCTGCTCTTTTGGGCCGATGCTTTAGGTGGCAGTGGTGAGGCCCAAACTACCTCCGATTCGGTGGTGACGGCTGCTCCGGCCCTCCGTTCTTCTTCTTGGAGGAAGCTGCTCCCATCCGTGAACCAGATAAAATCTGTTAGGTCGGAGCGGGTGCCATGGGCCTCCGCCAGAATCTGGAGGCAATTGTGCTCCTTGGATGGGTCTGGCAAGGGCAGCAGGGTTGCGGGGTTGAGGGAGACAACTGGTCTGAACACCATTTGATCTGGGGGCTGTTGGACCAGAGCTTCCACCGCATGGGAGGATAACACAGTTAATGGCTGCCCCAAAGTCAGTTTCCCTGCATCCTTGAGCAAAACAGCAAGGGCGGCTACCATGCACAGACAGGGGGGCCATCCTGTAGCTACCGGGTCTAATTTCTTGGATAGATAAGCTACAGGTCTCTTCATGGCCCCAGTCTCTGTACCAGCACTCCTTTTGCAAAGCCTGAGTTCTCGTCCACGAACAGTTCAAAGGGCTAGGACTTGTAGGGGGGTCCCTTTGGGTCCTGTCCAGATGCCAGCTGAACCTTTTCTCGGTGGTCCATCGATACCTCCTGCTACCTGTGGCCCCCTGGACCAAAGCTGTGCAGTCACTGAGAGAGCCTCCGGTATGGCCCAGGACTGAATGTTGAGCCCCGGTGTCCACTAGGAAGGTCATTGGCTGCCCCCCCAATCTTGAGAGTTATCTTAGGCTCAGGGGGGGGGCTCCTGGCCGTGACCTCCCCAATCCTCCAGATTGAGGAGGTCCTTGGCCCTTGGCTTAGGTCTCCGAGACCCTTGAGGCTTCTTTGGGCAGTCACGAGCCCAATGTTCTCTCTTTTTACAGTAAGCACACTGGTCTTTGTCAAGATCTCCAGTCCTAACTCCCTCTCTGACCTGTCCCTGAGACATTACAGTGGCCAGGACTTTTTTTTTTTTTTTTTTTAAACACTTTCCCTGCCTTTTTAAGTCTTTCCAAAAACGCTGGCGTCTCTTCCTGGTAACCTGAGCCAAATTGGTAGGGGGTCTAGAGCCCCTCGGAGACCCGCTAAGAGCAACTGGCGATAGAGACGTAGGTGCTCCCTACCTTCGGGGTCGCGGAGTCCCAGTTCGGGCGGGTGAGGGGAAAGGCTGCATTAGGCAATTGGGTGGGTCTTTTATCGTCTCCTGGAACCTCCGAGCCTCCAGGAAGACTGGCTGTCTTTGGCTGGTTTGTCGCGCCTTCCTCGTAGGCGACCAGCAATTGGGGAGGGAGCAGGAGCCTCGCTGTTCGGGGGCCGCTGCAGGAGCCGCCGGTCCCTCCGGCGCTGTCGGGGGGGCTGTAACACTCGGGGCGGGGTGACTCGGCGTCCACGGGTGACGCCGCCCCTGAGCCATCTTCCCCACACCTGGCCGGAGCCGGTCGCGCAGCGCGCGGCGCGCCGCCAGGGTGGAAGTGCCCTCCGCGGCGGAAGCGCACTTGGCGCCGGTAGCCGGCCGGGGGGGGGGGGGAGTCCCCCGCCGACCCCATCCCTGGCCCCGCCTGCGCGCCCCCGCCACATCCCGCGCCCGCCGCCGCCGCGGGCCTTCGCGATCGGATTCCCCTGGTCCGCACCAGTTCTAAGTCGGCTGCTAGGCACCGGCCAAGGCGAGGCGCCGCGCGCAGAAAACCGCGGCCCGGCGGGCGGACCCGGCGGGGAAAAACTGGCGCAGCCCCGACCCTCCGCCCGCGCGGGAGACGCGGACGGCCGGGGAGAGCGGGGAGCGAGGAGGGGAGGCCCCCCCCAGTGCCGCCCCGGACCCCCGCGACCGCGCCGCGCCGGGGGACAGGAGGAGGCGAGGGGCGCACCGGCGCCCGCCGCCGCCGCCGGAGCAGCGGAACGCGGGGAGAGGAAACAACACGCTGGTGGAGGGGTCAGGAGGAACGGGGAGCGGGAGAGATCCGCTGATGCCGGCTTCCTATGACTGTTTCTAGGAGGAGAACGGTTAAACAGAAAACAAAAAACGACAGACAAACACAAATGAGACTAACACACGCTGCGCAGCTTCGGTTCCAAACCGAAAGCAAAACCAGAAAGACCGTGCCCCAGAGAGGGGACTTAAAACCGTGCCCCAGAGAGGGGACTTAAAACCGTGCCCCAGAGAGGGGACTTAAAACCGTGCCCCAGAGAGGGACTTCAGACTCCCCGTGGAACGTCTTCCAGGGGGCAGTGGCGAAGTCCAGGCTCGTCAGCCTCTTCCGATCCACTGACTCAGACAGATTATCAGGCGCGCAAACAGACAACATTCAACATTCAGACAAACAGACAACACTCAGACAGGACAGAGATGACATACACCAAGGCCGGCTTACCTCCTGACGGTGGGTCGGTGGTCTCAGGGAGGGGTCTCAGTCCCCGTACGGGCCACCAAATGAAAGAACCCCCAGAGGAGATCTTCCTTCAGGAGAGACCCCAAACCCAAGGAACACACCGAAACCACCGATCAGATGCAAAAGCAAGAGGGTTTATTAGATACACGGGTACCCGGGGCGAAGTCTCTCAGAGGACTTGCGCCCCTTCCTAGGGCAAAGGGGACTTTTTATGGGATTCCAGGGCAGAGGCGCGGTTACAGAAGCAAGAAGCATAGTTACGGGGTCCCTATTGGTTGTTTCAAAGAAGGCCAGGGTGAACTTGGGGTCGTATGTGTGTGGCTGATCTGGCCTTGCCCAGGCCAGCTGCTTATTCCTCAAGGCCAGGGGCCCGCCATAAAATATCCTAATTTAACTCAACTGTCTTTCTCTCAAGGCCGCTGACCACAATTATCTCTCTCAAGGCCGGATGGCTGGCCATAGTTATCTCTCTCAAGGCCGGGTGGCTGGCTACGGCTGTGAACTCCTGTTTTTCTGATTCCTTCAGAATGGCGTTTCTTAGGCTAAGTTATTGGGGGGGGACATTTCATCGGCCCAACGCCCCATGTCCTCATAATGGAGCGGGGGTCTTTCAGTTTGTGTTTTTTTCACAAGAAGAGAATGAAGCTCGGTGGTTACCGGAGCGTCTGGTAAGGAGCGTGGAACTAAGTAAGGGTCAGCTCCAATGACATTTCCTATAAAGGAACCAAAATGAAATTGGCTCGATTAGTATTTCTGAGGTTTTGTCACTGGTTAATGCAAACAGTGAGGAAATAGAGTTCGGAGCTGTGACGCTTTTGGCTTTACTAGCTACTTTAGAAAAATACTTTAGAAAAATCACCTAATAGCTGTGCAGTATTTGGCGAAGAGCTTTACAGCAGCTAAATATGGTAATTTCACCCTCAGCGTGAAGTGAAGTTTTTCGGTAGGACGAACCAAAAGTACTGCTGTAATAGAAACGTTTGTCTGAATTGAAGCACTTAGGGGAGCTATTATGAATTTGGGTGAATGGACAGCCTCTAGTTAAAAACCGTTTACTGCTGACAGTACATCTCTGCCGGTTCGGAAAGGCTGAGAGAACTTGGCAACTTTGGGGTGCCATTTTGTCCGGAGAATGTTACAGTCCCCTAGCAACAAGTATCACAACTCTATAACGACAACACTCACTAAATCCCAGTGTTGTATAGAAAAGCTGACTATAAACTCTAAACTTTAGAAATGATGTACGTACTTCTTGTCTAGTTAAGAAAATCTTTCTAATAGAGATAGTGATGATAATTGAGTAAGAAGTAGAAAAAGATGAAAATAAGATATATGAGTTTGTAGAAATTATTCTGTCTTGTTAGATCTGTGTTAAGAAATCTTTAGGTGCTTGCTAAGTTAAATATATGCTAATGGTAGCCCTATATAAGTTTGTAAAATAGATCTATAGAGTTCCTCTAAGATTATAAGCTTGTAAGAAGTATCTAAGGTAGTCTTAAGACATGTAGTAATAAGCTTGTAAGTAAAGATGCTAGTTGTAAAAGAAGTATATTAGAAGTAATAAGAAATATATTTGCTAAAGTAGTTCTATAGTTTCCTTAAGATGTATAAATAAATAGATGTTAATACATTATATGTGAGTTTGTAAAAAAAAATGTAAATGTTGAATGTGAGTCTAAATGCTTTGCAAGGCAAAAAAAAAATGTTATATGTGAGTTTGTAAAGTGTAAATGTTAAGTGTGAGTCTGTTCTTAATGTATATGGTTGAAAGAACCTGAGACACAGAAGGTAGTGTCCTAGTAGACTGCAAAGTAGTCAGTTTGAGCGGTTTTCAAAAGCTCCAGAAGCCACTAAGAAGCTAATGGTGGACGCCAGAACAAGCACAACAAGGCATCCACAGCTGAGATCCGTGGAAAATCAACGCAACACAGAAAAACCTGAGCTAACATCAAAAACGGTGTGGTTTAGACTACTGCTGTACCTAAAAAGGTCTCTGGCTTGAGAATAAAAGTTCAGAGATGCTTGTTTGAACAAAAATTGTTAACTGCAAAAAGTTTTGGTTGAAAAACATCTCTTCATATTTGGAAGTGAAAGCCTGATACCAGAATTTATTTTTTGTTTGAACTTTTTGAACTTAAAATGATATAAAATTACAAAAAGATTTTGGTTATGGATTTCTCATTATTTGGAAAGCTAGTACCAGAATTTATCTTTTGAATTTTAAGACTTAAGAAATGAAATAAACAATAGAGATTTCATTGCAATGGGATAATTTTGAGTAATGACCTAGGAATGGTTTTCCGGAATTGGAGTAAAAATGGAACTGTTTAAATGAAGAAATTTATTTCTACCTAGAATCAAGATGCAGTTTTGTATATGCATATATGCTTTATTAACTAGTGATTCATGAATTGTTTTGTGGAACTGTTTATGTAAAAATGGAATTACTTATGGAACTGGTTTTGTGTTACAAATGGAACTGTTTAAACAGAAAAGTTTGGGTTTTCTAACTAGGCTTGAGATTTTGCTTAAAATTATAAAGAAAAGGGAGAGTTAATATTCTTTAGTTAATTTAAATTGTTGTTTGAGTGGATTAATGTCATGTTTTGTTAGTAAGAAATGCAAATGGGGTATACTAAGAGACTACTTTTAAAGTATGTAAAGAGTTTTATTAAAAAACTGCTTTTGAGCCGGGCGGTGGTGGCGCACGCCTTTAATCCCAGCACTCGGGAGGCAGAGGCAGGCGGATCTCTGTGAGTTCGAGGCCAGCCTGGGCTACCAAGTGAGTCCCAGGAAAGGCGCAAAGCTACACAGAGAAACCCTGTCTCGGAAAAAAAAAAAAACTGCTTTTGGGGGGGCTGGAGAGATGGCTCAGAGGTTAAGAGCACTGACTGTTCTTCCAGAGGTCCTGAGTTCAATTCCCAGCAACCACATGGTGGCTCACAACCATCTGTAACGAGATCTGGTGCCCTCTTCTGGCCTGCAGTCATACATGCTATATACATAATAAATAAATAAATCTTTAAAAAAAAAAACTTTTGCTAAAAGTATTCAAAGTGTTGATGGTTAGATTGAAAATATTGCTTTTCAATATGGGTTTGTAGGAATTGTATAAGTTTGGGTTCCTCTAACTAGGTTTGAAATTTTGTTTAAAAAATTATAAAGAAAAGGAGGAGTTATGAGATTGAATTATGTTCCCAGAAACCCATTGATATTAATGCACCCTGGTTTTGTGGAGTTAAGGAAATGTTTAAGTTTGATGTGAATACATCGAAGTTTTTCCTATGTTCTGTTAACAAGAAAATTCAAATGATTGAGTTAAAGCTGTAAGACAGAGAAAATTGTTAACTATATATAGCAACATATATGCGAATTCAAATGGTTCTGTTAAGAGTTTGCTTTGAGTTGTATGATTGAGAGAATTGTGACTACGTATAGTAATATTTATGTTAACCAGTTAATGGTAATGATGAAGCTAAGGGATTCTTTAAGTTTGTAGTCGCCTCAAGAGTTTTTAGTTTAGAAAGGGCTTGAGGCAGCTAAGACTGCTGTAGTCACCTTGGACCTAATTCAAAAGAGAAATGCCATCTTTATCATCCTCTACCCCATACTGGGAGGTGTAACAGCTATGGAGATTGCTGTAGGCCAGTAATGAGTTATTTTTTATATATTAAGAAGGGGGGACCTGTGGGAGCCCGTTCTCAGGTTCCTTGTGACTTTACCCAGCAGGTTCCAATAGAGGATGATTAGGGCCACGGGCCTGAGTGCAGGTGTCTGAGATGGTCTGCACTTGGCTATGCTGGGGGAGGAGGTCTTTTGCTCCACCCCTTGGCGTCTCTATAAAAACCCTGGGGCAGAGACAGTCAGGGCCCGTTGGAAAAGGTTCCTCCAGGTCCTCTTGAGTTATCCTTTATTTTCTATCTGTTTATCTCCATAAGATTCTCTGCAATAAATCCTTCTATCTAATATTTCCTGCTGCTCACACTCAAGAAAACTCTGGGAAGCTGTGGGGTTGGTGGGTAAACGCCCCACATGAGTTCTACCTGTATGCTACAGCAAATAGGACCATGGGAGTCCGGCCTAATATTTGTTATCACCACCTAGTGTTTAGAGTCATGCCACTACATCAGCTTCATAGCTATTGAGATTAAGGTCTTGAGAAGATCATCACCTGTTTACCTAGTTGGCTTAGTTGGCTGATTTTGAAGTTTGAAATCTGGCTTGGAATATTAATGGAACATGACTTTATAGGAGGGAACACATTCACATACAGAACCATGCTAGTGTTGAAAAGGGACAACGTGACCAATTGTCTCTAAGGCTGAATCTCATGTGAAGTTTTGTAGTTTTCTCTGTGCCCTGATATGATGTATAGTATTAGATTATCCAAACTTCAGTGTGATTTGATCAGTATGAAATGGCCTTGTAACATCTAAATTTTGTATTTGTAGCAGTCCAGTGCAAAAGTGCATTTATAGTTTTTTTTTTCATACAACTTATACTTGGAAGGGGAAATTTTTGAAGAAAAAAATGTATTTGAGAGGAAAATGTGACCAATAAAGAAAAAAAAACAGAAATCAAAGAAACAGCATCTTGAGAGCTGAGATTTGGTTACATATGTGTGAGATTCCAGATATTATCAATTGTGTCCCTCTCCCTCCTGCTGTGAGATCCTGTACGCTGTGTTGCTGTCATTGGTTGATAATGAAGCTGTTTGGCCAGTGAGAGGCAAGATAAGGTTGGGTAGTACAATCAAACTAAGGACAGAGCTTAAAAAAAAAAAGGCAGGATCAGGGCAGATGCCAGTCAGCCAGTCAGCTGCTGAGGAAGCAAGACATGTAGAAAATGAGGTAGCAAGCCACAAATCATGTGGCAAAGCATAGATAAGAAATATGGGTTAATTTAAAAGTAAGAGCTATCTAGTAATAAGCCTGAGCTATCAGCCAAGCATTTATAATTAATAAAAGCCTTGGAGTGGTAATTTGAGAAGCAACTGCCAGGTATAATCAGGTGTACTGGAAAGAAAGCTCTACTTCCTTTACACCCTCTCCTGTGCTGCTACTCTCGATGTTTTTATAAATGATTTCCAACCTAAGACACTAGCTTCTTGGATAAGTTACAGCTGCTAGTACCTTCTGGTTACCCACAGTCTGCTTCTTACTTTAAAAGACCTGGGGACTGGAGAGGGCTCAGCCAGTAAAAGTATGCCCTGCTCTTGCAGAAGACCAGGACTCCATTTCCAGAACCCACACTGGGTGGCTCAAAACTACCTGCAACTACAGCTCCAGGGGAATCCTGCATCCCTGGTCTCCAGGAATGTTTATATTCACACATACGTGTGTACACACTCACACACACACACACACACACACACACACACACACACACGCACGCACACATCCATGCATATACACACACATTGAGAATCTTTTTAAAAAGACTCTTTGATCAGTGTCATTTTTCTGTATTTCCATTTTTATTGAAACCAAGCAAAAATTTGATCATCAAAATTAGAATATATAAAAGGGGCTGTTTTTTTTCCTCTTTTGAACACCTGACTCGACCACTTACTACATTGCTTGAAGCCCATGGGCACTATAATAAACAGGTAAGATCTTGTAAAGGGTTAGTGATTGGAAGTTGGGCCAGAATATTCTTTCTAGGTGAGAATATGTTTGACTTCAAATGGTGTGACTTGAGAAGTTTGGTAGGATTATTCATGGATGTGTGTTAATCTCACTAACACCTGTTCACTGTACATAAGAGGCTCTACTATACACAAATAACCAAGAGGGAATAAGCTATAGAGGCCTCAGTGCCAGGCTTTGCCACTATGTATATCTGAACCAAACCAAATGGCTATCTGATCTTTGATTGAGTGTCACCCAAGAGATCATCTTAAAGACAAACAGGACAGAGAAATGCCTAAATACACTGATCAGTGACCTATGTTGCCTCTTCCACCATGCACGCATGCGTACACACACACACACACACACACACACACACACACACACACACACACACACCGCAAAGACCATGAATTTACAAGTCACTACTTCAAAACTCTCTTTTGCAATGGAAGGCCAGCATGCTTATTCTCCCCTGAGACAGAGATAATTCTTTTCCTCCCAAATGAGCACGAGGAAGCGGAAGTTAAACTTGCTTTTATTGTGTTCCTCTCTAAAGGCACATCTGGACAGAGAAGAAGAACCTACTACGGATTAAGCATTAAACTAGATAAATTTGTTTATTAAAGATTTTTAAAGACTATAGCTTAAAAATAGGAATTAAATGGAGAGTATAAAATATGTAATCATTTCTCTGGGTTTTTAGGTTAGTTCTGGTTTTTTTTTTGTTGTTGTTTTTTTGTTTGTTTTTGTTTTTTCTGCAGGCTACACTATGTTTGATATTCTTAGCAGTGATCAATATTCTGAAGAAACATTCTGGAATGGCTCCAACGATCCAGACTTGTGTTATACTAGTTTTGCAGCTGGGGTTTCTTTGTAGTTTGGATGTGAAATCCCTTCCTTATCTTCTCAAACACGATGATCTGGGAGGAGAGAATACTGGTGGTGAGAACAGCCAGGCCTGGTTGGCAGAGGATGAAGCAAACACTGGAACAAAAGGCCCATCTAAAAGTTTATGACACCTTGGGGCAAGGTTAGGTAACTCACCTCATTGTCTTCTGGATGAAGCCAGGGACCAGGAAGGTACAGTGTTCTCTGAGGCCCAATGTCCTGATATCTTCCAAGATTACGTCCGTTGATGAACACAAACCCGTAATGCCAGTTCTGAAAAGAATGGGCGTTCGAGACACAGGAACAGAAAGTGAAACCTAAGGCACTGTGGAGTGAGAGCAAGACTAAGGAGCCTAGGGGTACTGAATATGAAAGCGACTTAGAATGGAAGACACCTAGAACTCCTCCATTGTCTGAGAAGATGCAAGGATGCAAGAAGACAATGGAGCCAACCCTTCCCTGGAGATCCTGCTGTGGTGCTGCTGAATGATGTGTGTGTTGCATTTTTATAGCAGGGATTTTTATTTCCAAAATAAGTACAAGGTAAATGGACGAACAGTACTGCTGGCAGTGATGGGAACATCTACATGGTCTTTTTTTTATTACATTTTTATGTTTATTCATTTAATTTGTATAGGTCTGAGAATTCTGCCTCAATGTATATGTGCATTCCGAATGCCTTGGTCTAGATGAGGTCGGAAGGAGGCATCAGACCCTCCTGGTACTGGAGTTAGACAACTGTGAGCCACCATATGGGTGCTAAGAACTGAACCCAGATCCTCTGAAAGAGTGGCCAGTACTCTTAACTGCTAAGCCATTTCTCCAGGCTGAACACAATCTTTTATAATCTACTGGCAATACAGCATATAGTTACAGGAAGAATATTTAGGACAAGAAAACAAAGAGCCAAGGGGACTTCTTGGTGACTTTTTTCCTCTAGAGAAATCTTACTCATGGAGAGCTGCTGAGAACCTAAATAGAGCCTTCTTAGCTCACCAAGGGTTAAAACATGGCTATCAAGGAAGCTCATTAAATAATGTACTCTCTGAGTTGGGGCTCTTAGGGATCGATACCCTAGGAAAGGGTGAACTAGAAATTGGTCATTCACCAGAAGCGATAGTATGCTAGCAGCTGAGCGACATAGTCACCCTTAGGAGAAATTCTACACGATTCCAGTTGTGTGTTCATTGTAAAGTCTCCATAAAAACAGCTGAAAAAAACCAAAGACTGGGGGAAAACAGGATCATCAAAGTTTGTAAACCCAAGAGGCCACAAATAAATGCTCCTGTAGTGAGTCTACAAGACATAAATAGGTTATTTAATTTAAATGCACATAAAAATACTAAGTGGTCATCCCTGAGATCATATATATAAAGGTAACATTATGTGGACTGAGCTGAGTTATGTATTTATGAATATATATATATATATGTATTACATATATATATTCAACAATTAAAGAAAAAGGCCATGAATTTGAGAAAAAATAAGGGACGTATATGAGAGGGATTGGAAGGAGGAAAGGGAAGGTAATAATTTGAAAATATTATTTAAAAAAGCCTGAGGCTTGCTGCTGGTTTTGATACAGATGATGGTCCCCTTAAGAAAGGTGGTGGCCACCCAACAATGAGATACCTCCTTGGGGTTGGTTATTGCGTTTAAGGACAGTTGCTAAAACTTCACTGCTTAATAAAAGACAACAAAATCCTGATTACAGGGCAGTCATTGGGCAGTTCGAACCCTACACTAGGTATCTAATGCTCTGGGAACAAAGTTATCACTGGATAATAAGTAAATAAAGATTACAGTACCACTCTCAATCAACACACTCACCATCAACACCATCACCTCATTTTCCTTTAAAATCTTGTCAGAACCTTAACCCAGTCACTCTGGTACCTGTTTCACAAGAGCATCTAATATGTGATTGTTCAGAGCTAACAGTCAGCCATGCCAAACAGAAAGAAAAAAAAATGCAAGCTGAGCTCTGGCCAAGTGAGGCAAAAATACAGTTTGTAGATAGAGCAAGTCTATGACAGTGTATGTCAAGCTGGTTACACAACCATCTTATCCCATGGGACTACTGAGGCAAAAAATCTTTGCCACCAGGCAAAAAAATCTTTGATACAAAAGCCTGAGAAACTAATCCTGACTCAGAAAAAAAAAAAAAACAGAAGAGCATTAACTTTATTTTGTAGATTCCAGATATGCCTTCTGAGTTTACATGCTCATAGCACAATGTAGAAAGAGAGAAGTCTTCTAAACACAAAGGGAAAAGAAATTCACACAGAAAGGGGATCCACAGGTTGCTCCAGGCAGTAAATGACTCTGAAGAAATGGCAGTGGTGTAATGCAGAGAACACAGAAGAGAAGACTTAGAAACAGCAAAAGAAAACTCCAGCTGGCACTACAGCTAAGTGTGTCGTCTGGTCCAAACAGGTGCTCTGCCCGTCCTTGGTCCCCTCCCTGCCTCTACCAAAAGAAATCATTCCCCCCTACTCTAAGGAAGACATTTCAAAACAAAAAACAGATTTTGAGACATTTCCTATCTTTGTGGGCAAAGCCTTCCCCAGGTCAGGCTCAGGGAACTGGCAAAGCCTCCCTCTGGTCCAAGGATTAGTGCTTCTGAATGATTTATCAGTGTATGCTGAAACTATCAACCACAGAATCCCAGACTACTGCAGCCTGAAACTGTTCTCCCCTACAGACCCCCTACCTAGGTTAACTAAGCCTGCTTCCTTGTGCAGCCATGCACCACAAACCCACTTTCTTAGTTACTGTTCTATTGCTATGAACAGACACCATGACCAAGGCACCTTATAGAAGAAAGCATTTAATTGGGGGCTTGCTTACAGCTTCAGGAGCTTAGTCCACAAATAACATGGCTGGGAGCAGACATCAAGCTGGCATGGTGCTGAAGCAGCAGTAGAGAGAAAGGGGGCCTGGGCCTGGTGTTGGCTTTTGAAACATCGAAGCCCGTCCTCAGTGACACAACTCCTCCAAGAAGGCCACACCTCCTAATCCTTCCTCAACACTTCCACTAACTAGAGACCAAGCATTCAAACATAGGAGCCAATAGGGGCAATCCTCATTCAAACCACCACACCCACCTCTGTTTCCAGCTATATACAATTAACACACCTCCTCAACTCAGATGAATAAAATAAAGCACATTTTTCCAGGTTGCTGTTTTTGCTGGTGTGTCTTCATCAGAGCATACATGGCCCACCTGATCCCAGCTCTTCTGTCCATGTATCTGTTCTTTCTTCATTCCTCTATCACCTTAGATTTCCAGAACAAAGCCATGCAGGACATGGCAGTGTACTGTCAAAAGACTAACATTCAACTAAGAACTGCACGCTCACTGGGAAGAGCAGGACAAGCCATAGGCATGCTGCCAGGAGAGGACTTCCAAGTACATTGCAAAGTCATGACAACTACCCCAGGAGGATTTAAATATTTCATGGATTCCTTGGCTTGGGGAGGGGAATAGAAGCCTTTGATGACAGGACAGGAGAAGCAGGGAAAGTTATTCAAGGATGTTTAAAAGAAGTTATCCCCAAGTTTGGGGCATACCAGTCTATCCATAGTAACACCAGGCCCATTTTTATTTCAAAGACGGTGTATGGGATTTCCCAGAGGTTGGGAACACGATGGACAGTGCAGGATGGACACTCTAGTCCTGTGGCAAACCTTAAAGGGCCAGTCACACTTAAGGTCAGCCCAGCCACACTTTGCCAGAAAGCTGCTGCTTTTGCCCATTGTCCAGATTCACATCAGGGATGACACCAAAGAATCTCAAGCTCACCTCTGTGAAATGTTATATGAATAAAATCCTTCCTGGGGGGCACAAACTCCAACATACCCACGAATGCAGAAATTGGACTGCCAATTAATCACACAACCCATCTAGGGCAAGCAATGCCCACCCTTGTTAAGGATACAGACCTAAAAGTGTATTCTCATTCAGGGATAAGATTTCACTCCTATCAACTAGAAGAGTAGGTATTTCAAAATGTGAAAATCAGGATCCACTTAAGAGTAATGTGGTGGTTTGAATAAGAATGGCCTACATAGGCTCATATATTTGAATGCTTAGTCATCAGGAGTGGCACTATTTGAGAAGGATTAGGAGGTGTGGCCTTGTTGGAGGAAGTGGGTCACTGGGGGTGGGTTTTGAGGTTTCAAAGACCCACACCAGACTCAGAGTCTTTCTTCCTGCTGTCTTTGGATCTAGAAGTAGAACTCTCAACTACTTCTCAAGTAACATCTTTGCCTGAGTGTAGCTGTGCTCTCTGCTATCATGATAATGAACTAAACCTCTGAAATTGTAATCAAGCCCCAATTAAATGCTTTCTTTTATAAGAGTTGCTGTCGTCATGGTGTCTCTTCACGGCAATAGAAAAATGACTAAAACAAGAGGTTTAATACAACCTGGGAAACACCTTTGACTTAGTCATTATTCTACTGCTTTGAAGAAATATCATGACCACAGCAACTCTTATAAGAGAAAACATTTAACTGGGCACTTGCTTACAGTTTCAGAGGCCTGGTCCATTCTCATCAAGGTGGGAAGCACAGTGGCAGGCATGGCAGTGCTGGAGAAGTAGTTGAGAGCTACATCCTGATCAGCATGGGGGAGAGGCAGTGAGATAGAGAGGGATAAAAAGACTGGACCTAGTATGGGCATTTGAAACCTCAAAGCTGACCCCTACTGACATGCTTCCTCTAACAAAGCCACACTTCCTAATCCTTTGCAAATAGTGCCACTCCATTATTACCAAGCATTCAAATATATGAGCCCATGGAGGCCATTCTAATTCACAACCTTATTGAGTACTCATACAAGGATAGCCCCCTGGATTTATTATAAACCAGAGTAAAGAGAGCACAGAACTAATGTACTAGAGACAAGATATTCATTTGTTTGGTGGAGGTTTGTATATACCCATAGCGATATAGATAGATGATAGATGGATGAGAGACAGACAGACAGATAGAAAGATAGATAGATAGATGGAAGGTTTGTCAAACTTCTGTGTTGAGGCATCTGATGACAATTCTATTCATCTACCATCTCAAGAAAGTAAACACTGCCTCAGCTAGCCAACATTGTTCTTGAGAAGTAAGGAAACCCTCTGAGTATTTGCATTGGAACCAGGAAAGTGGATTCTGGCACACGTCTGAAAAAACATTTTTGCCCTTGTAGGGAATCATGTACACACAATTTAAAATTCTAAAGATTATTTGGTATTTTTATATCTAGTTTCTTGAGTTCTTTATATATTTTGGGGATCAGTCCTCTCTGTCAGATGCTAAAAAACGGCAACAGATCTAAACAGAATTCTCAACAGAAGAATCTCAAATGGCCAAAAGACACTTAAAGAATTGCTCAACATCCTTAGCTAGCAGGGAAATGCAAATCAAAACAACTCTGAGATACCATCTCACACCTGTCAAAATGGCTAAGATCAAAAACACTGATGACAGCCTATGCTGGAGAGGATGTGGAGCAAGAGGAACACTGCTCCATTGCTGGTGGGAGTGCAAACTTGTACACTGCTCCATTGCTGGTGGGAGTGCAAACTTGTACAGCCACTTTGGAAATCAGTATGGTGGTTTCTCAGAAAATATACCTCATGATGCAGCAATGCCATTCTTGGACATATACCCAAAAGATGCTCAATCATATTACAAGGATAGTTGCTCAAATATATTCACAGAATTATTATTCATAATAGCCAGAACCTGGAAACAACCTAGATGCCTCTCAACTGAAGAATGGATAAAGAAAATGTGGTACATTTACACAACCAAGTATTACTTAGTGGTAAAAAAAAAAAAAAAAAAAAATGACATCATGAAATTTGTAGGCAAATGGATGGAACTAGAATAAACCATCCTGAGTGAGGTAATCCAGACCCAGAAAGACAAACATTAGGTATGCACTCACTCATAAGTGGATATTAGATGTAAAGCAAAGGATAACCAGGCTACAATCTGCAACCCCAGAGAAGCTAGCTAACAAGAAGGACCCTGAGAGAAACATGCATGGATCTCCCTAGGAAGGGGAAATAGATAAGATCTCCTGAGTAAATTGGGAGTGTTTGGGTGGGGAGAGGAGATAAGGGGAGGTGGGAAGAGAACATGAAAGAACCATGGAGTCGGTGGAGAGACAGAAAGGGAGAGCAAGGAAAGAGATATCTTGATAGAGGGAACCATTATAGGGTTAGAGAGAAATTAGTGCTAGGAAAATTCCCAGGAATCCACAAGGAGGACCCCAGTTAAGACTCTAAGCAATAGTGTAGAGGGTGCCTGAACTGGCCTTCTCCTGTGATCAGACTGATGACTACCCTAATTGTCATCATAGAGCCTTCTTCAGTAACTGATGGAAGCAGATGCAGAGATCATTGCTAAGCACTGAGCAGAGCTCCTGGAGTCCAGCTGAAGAAAGAGAGGAGGGATTATATGAGCAAAGGGGTCAAAATAATGATGGAGAAACCCACAGAAACAGCTGACCCAAGCTAGTTGGAGCTCACTGACTCTGGACTGACAGCTGGGGAACTTGCGTGGGACCAAACTAGGCTCTTTGAATATGGGTGACAGTTGTGTGGCTTGGGCAGTTTGTGGGGCCACTGGCAGTGGGGCCAGGATTTATCCCTAGTGCATGAACTGGCTTTTTGGAGCCCATTCCCTATGGAGAGACACCTTGCTCAGCCTTGATACAGAGGGGAAGGGCTTGGTCCTACCTCAACTTGATGTGCCAGACTTTGTTGACTCCCCATGGGAAGCCTTACCCTCTCTGAGGAGTGGATGGAAGGTGGTTTTGGGGGTAAAGGGGAGGGAGGAAAGGAGGGGGAGGTGGAGAAGGGGAGGGTATGTAAAATGAAAAAAAAAACTTTTAAATAAATAAATAAAACTTTAAAGAAAGTACCTAATGATATGGCCTGGGCCATTTCTGCTCAATAGCGAAGGATAATTCCTTGGCCAAACTAGTGTTCAATAACCAAATCACCTTAGTGTTCAATAACCAAATCACTTAGTGTTCAATAACCAAATCACCTTAGTGTTCAATAACCAAATCAACTTAGTGTTCAATAACCAAATCACCTTAGTGTTCAGTAACCAAATCACCTTAGACTCTATTCTGCCTCAGCAAGGACAGATACATTCTATCACAACTGTCTCTTCTCTTTCCATTCCCACTCTTTCTTAACTTAAAGTTTATTTTTAAAGGATAAGAAGACATGCATCCTGGCTTTTAGAAATAACCCTCAAAGCACCAGAATAAATGATGTTGCCTGGGTTGTTCTGGCAGTTTCGATTCACAAGCCTACACATATTGGTATAGCAAAGCATTTTTAAAGAAAGCACATTCATGAGCAAACTCAGTTTAAGATGCATGTTAATGAGCATGCTCAGTTTAATATCACAGTTCAACAAGGAAAGATGATGGACACATTCTAGGAAGGACTTCAAGGTCATGGGACATGTGTTTGAAGTGTTAGAAGGAACACTTCTGGGTATACTCAGCTTATGTCATTAAGATGGGAGACAAAAAGCCCTTTAGCATGTTGAGCTTCTTTTTCTCAATGCCCCTCAAGGACACTTGACTCATTTCGGTATAAAGAGGTTTGCCATGCTTGCCCACCATGCTAAGATATGTTACTGTGCATTCTAAAAGGGAGCCATGGCTGGTGAGGTGTGTTGTATAAAAGGTTAGGGGATTTATTTATCGTCATCATCATCATCATCATCATCATCATCCTAAAATAAGCCTTAGGATTCTTGGGACATCCCATAACACTATAATTTGCTTCTTTGTATTGTTTCACTACAACATTTAAAGACATATCTACTTATGACATAAGCCACAGAGATATTTTAAGAAGAGACGAGCAGAAATCTTGGCACCAAAAAAGTTAAAAATGTAAATAAGAAACCCAGATGAAAGTCGCCACAACAGATCAGATCAAATGAAAGAACTTCCAAACTTCAACACTGGTTTGTTTGAATTATGCCAGTAAAGGGGGGGGAGGAGGAGGGGAAAAGGGGGTAGGCACAGAGAAAAAGGAAGGAGGAGACAGCCTATGAAATGATGAAATGTCAGTAAGCAAATACTTCCACACATCACAGACATCACAGTAGGAAGGAAGAAGAGAAGTGGCATAGAAACATACTTGTTGAAATAATAGTAAAATTTTCCCAAATATTGGACAAGACCCAGACACTCAAGAAGTTGAAAGAACCTCAATTACATTCTGGCAAAAAGGGTTTTCTCTGAAGCATATTATTATCAAACCAGCAAAGCTTCAAAGAGAATTCAACATCAGTAAGAGAAAAGCACCAGGCTGCACAGGGGGAATCTTTGCTACAGTAGCTGTACATTTCTCAGAAGAACACTTACAGGCACAAGTGAATGAGATGGCATGCCCAAAGCCCAAAAAGAGAAAATATGCCAACCAAGAACACTACACCTGAAAACGTGTCCTTCAGAAATGAAAGAGAAATAAATCCTCCCCACGACTATAGGAAACTAAGGGGTTACAACAATCACAAGAAATGTTTGATTGAGTTATACATCTAAAAGCAAAAATATGACAACTAAAATCAGTAAAGCAATTAAAATGTAGGATTCTCAGATACAGTAAATGTATAGAAGAAAAAGATGAAAGACCCAACCCTAATTTAAAAAAAAAAAAAACTAAAAGTGAGGTGTGGTGGTAGTTCATGTCACTGTTCCCAGAAGCCAGAAGACTAAACCAGGCACATTGCTACAAATTCAAGCCAGTGGGGAAGAAATAACAAAAAAGTAGATTAAAGACAAAATAGAGATTTTAAAAAATAATAATAATATTAATTATCAATAAAACTACCATTTGCCTTTTGAAAAGAGAAAATCCACAAACCTTTAGTAGACTTAACCAAGAAGAAATTTTATGTTGCATATTTAAGCACATTTAAATATAAATACATACTTTGGGCAAACACAGAGATGAAGTAGAATGTGATAAGTTTGAAGGAGAGTCTATATTTGTTCTGTCGATGCTATAATTGTTTGAATTTTCTGATTGTGTTTTCATATACCTTATAAATAGTGACAAGTTAGATGACTGATAAAGAGCATACAGTTTTATTGGAAGTAAGAGGATAGAAACAAGGGCAAAAATTCCTCCAGGCATATCATGGCCTTGCTTAGGTTTTATTTGCTTTAGTTTTTTTTTAACATATATATATATATATTAGTTGTCTGAGAATGTTGTATATATTTTGAACATATTCAACCTTCCTTCCCCAATTACCCCTTACTGCCTCACTTCCTACTAAATTTCGAGTTGCCCCCCCCCATCAAGGTCAATCTGTGCTTCCCAAATATTCCTGGATGTGTCCATCTTCCCCTGGATCATGGTAGAATCTTCAACAACTCCCAACAGCTAAGAACTGCCAATAGCTCCTCAGCTAGGAGTGGAACTTTATGCCCTACTCTCCTTCCTCTCCCTTCTGGGATTTGTTCTTGCTTAGGTGTGCACAGGTCCTGTGCATGCTGTCACAGCTCCTGTGAGCTCGTATGTCTACCTGCTTGGCCATATCCAGAGATACTGTTTCCTTACCATCATTCACTCTCTTACATCCTTTTCTCCTCCTCTTCCGAGAGGTCCTAGAGCCTTTAAATGATGCGTGTGGGACTGGAGACATGGCCGAGTAGTCAAGAACACACACTGCTCTTGCAGAAGACCTTAATCCTGTTACCAGCACCTATGTCAAGCAGCTCACAATTGTTTATAACTCCAGCTCCAGGGGATATGACTCCCTCCCGCCGCCTCCAGGAGGGGCCACACACATTCATGTGTACACATATGAACACACATGCATACACATAATTTTTAAAACAAAATAAATATTAAAAGAAAATACATGTTTAGGACATCAGAGAATAGGGAGGCTTACTTACTGATAGGTCCAAGAAGGTATCCTTGGGAGAAGGGCCAGCCTCCAAGGTCCCCTGGTAGAAGGCAGGGCCTAGATAATCCTCTGGGGCAAGCCTCCAGGTGGCAGAGCGGAGCCTGGAGAAGGGATCAAAAGATGGGGCTAAGGAGAACTCTCCCCAGCTCTCCTTCCAATACTGACCCAGCCTTCTCCCACAGAGACCAGGATCCCATCTACGTATTGAACTGGAAGTACTGGAGTAGCGATTAGAACACCCATTCTGTTCTAGTGCCCAAGGGGAGCCTCTGATATCTGCAGTATGCCCCTTCAGGTGTCTGAATCTTGGGCTTTTCATCAGCAGGGGAAGAATTCATAACCCCTCAGATCCTCAGTATGCGTTGTGGGTAAGGAGGAGCATACCTCTCAAAGAAACTCATCTTCATGTCCAGTGAATAGATGGTGAAATTTGTCAGCAAAATGCCATTGATGCTAGCATTAGCACCTAATCCTATAAATGGGGAGCAGAGAAGAGACTGGCAACAGGGGCTGGATATTCCAAGGTTTGGGACAGAGAAATAAAAATTATATCTGTTTTCTATCAAGGAATACTGTCAAGAGAATAACTACTGCACTGACTTATTGTCACTTAAAATTTCTTGCTGTATGTTTCCACACTACTAAAAACATTTCCCAGTAGTATAGGGACCTTTCATAAAAGAAGACTGAGTCCTGGTCTAAGATGGGCCAGCATCCAACATAACTGCTCTGCTTTCCTGCCATGGACAATAAGAAAAGGCAGAACAAAGGAGGGGGCAGGAGGTAACATCTTCGTTCCCAGGACTGAAGTCGCCCACTTCTCAGGGGTACATTTCTATCTTCCCAACCCCCAAACAGCCACAGCTATAAGTAAATTAGAGAAATTACACTTGTTTCTCAGCACCAAAGCCTACCTTTATGTTCATTTTGAATTTTCCATGAATAATTGATTCGGCCTTGATTCTCAACCAGGATCCTCAGAAGCTGACAATCCTGCTTAGGTGACAAGTGAGCAGGAACAAAATAGCCACCTAGAGCCCATATTCTAGAACACACTCTCCACACTCTCTTTTCCAGTTCATTCATCTCTCTCTCCCCCGCCCCTCTCTCTCTCTCTCTCACACACACACACACATACACACACACACACACACACACACACACACACACACACACACACACACACACACACCACCGGGCTCCTAACCCATACTCAATCTGCTCTTTACTGCTGTTCCTGTTAGGACAGGCAAGAAGAATCTTTCATTCTCCTTTTGATAAGTGATCCAAACAGGAGATGGGGGTTGAATCAGGCCAAAGGAAAATCTCTACTCTTGCTAAATAATTCATCCTATAGGTCCTTAGACCACCAAAGCTCAGAAGATACCATAAGATCGCAGCCCTATACACTTCCTGCTTACAGCTCTTTGTGAGAAGCCCAGTGGGAAAAGGTGGTAGCCAAGCCCCATAACCAGGCTGCCTTTGAAGGGACAGTTAAAAATATCACCTCGTCTGGGGGATTACTTACCTGAATTTTAGAAATTCTCAGATAATGAGTATTCTCATTCAGAACTCCTATACTTAAGTCATTTAAAAACACCTGTGAAAGAAAAGCCAGCATCAGATTTATTGACAGGCCTGCCTGAAGGACAGAGCTTTAGGAAGAAAGTGGTCTTAAGGAAAAGAAAAACAGGTACTGACTTCAGTGCTCTGATGACTAGAAGCTGAACAGGACTCCCCAGAAGACTGTGAGTTATATCAAAACAAACAATAAAAGTCTATTTGATCTGCTCTAAGTTTCCTATGATTCCAGCATATTGGTAAGACAAATATTAGCATATGGTAAAATGAATCTGTGACTACACCCCCGAAGACAGAGGTAGGCTCCACGCCACCAGGACACCTACTGTGGCCCTACCTGTGCTGAGTCATGAACAGAAGCGTGGAGCAGGCCTCCAGAACAGATGGAAGTCTCATAGAGGACCAGTCCAAAGGGCTGGCCACTGCCATTGTTTATTGGGAGATTCTCCATGGTGACTGGAGTGTATAACATGACAGGCTAAGATGGAAACAGGACAGGAACGGAAGACAAAATGAGGAGCGGCCACAATCCTTCTCTTAAGACTCTTGTAACTTTTTGTTGGACCACACAATGGTCCTCAAGCATTTCTTGAATGAAAACAATCACACAATAGATGCTATGGCAATGCTTCTATGGTAAGACAATTACTGTCCAAGAAATTTGGAGTAATGTGGCATTGTGATGACAGCATAACCACTATAACCATAAGAATTAATCAGCACAATAAACAAATATATTGCAAAATAACTGAAGACGAAAGGTAAATTTCCAACTCAGCAGACCCAGACTTCTACGGACCATTGACTCTCACTGCCTCTTGTCTGAAATAGCAGCGGGAGAGGTGGTGCCAATGTAAATTCAAGAATTTGGATTCTACAGAGAAGACAGGTTTCTCATTTAGAAGGAGAGAAAACAGAGAATTAAAAAAATACAGCCTGACTAATGGGTGATGAAGAAGGTTGCCTTCATGATTCCCAGCTAGGCGATTTTCCAGTTGTGGACCCTTTCATAGCACTCACCACATGAGTCATCTAAGCTGGGAATAGGATCTGCTATAAGATAGGCTATCCTGCTTGGCCTGCTTTCTCATGCCAGTTCTTCAAGTTCTTTACCATCTTCTCCAATGGAAAAGGTGGCGCCTGACCAGTAATTCCAGGTGTAGATACAATGCCATGAAGTAACTTTCAAACTCCCCCATAAAAAAGTTCCTTGATGGAATATCTCCTCTTGGACCCACATCCTCCCCCCTATTTCTCCGCGGTCCCATCCTCCACCCCTGCCCCTGCTAGTGCCCAAGCAGTTCTCACCTTATTTAAGTAGGGTAGGATATCAAACAATGGCAAGTAGAGTAACAGGCTCACAGCGGGGTATACAGTCTTGGGAGTAAGGGGAGGCAGCCGAGGCAGGAAACCTTATGCAACGAGAATGGGTCACAGGGCAGACTGGTTAAAATGGGCGGTCCTTTCTCTAAGCACTCCCAGGACTATCTGTGACCTCTGTATCCAGAGACAGTTAATAACAAAACAATGAGCTTTGTACTAGGACACACTTCTCTAAGGGAGACAATTGGAGCCATTTTGCATTTTGAGATCTAGTAGAGACACGTATCTAGGAAACATTAATTCCTGGTGGACACATATACCACGTAAACATGTGTGCCTGATGTAACAGGAGACATAGGGAAGGAGGACTAGTAGAAAGCTCTGTGTTACATTTTACCTCTGCTCTAACCCTCACTAGACAGCTAATTGGATGTATTTAGTCAAGGTCAAAATAATAAGTTTTCTTTCTGCATATGTGGTTACTAAGTTACATATAACACCAAAGCTTTGCAGATAGGAAATTCCTTGGCCTTCATCATCACATAGGAATCTGGTTTTATTAATTTCATATTTCAGTAAAGACGGTTAAAGTTTTAGAAGTGCTCATACAGCCCATCTAGCTTTTGTGGGGGAAACCTGGAAGTGGATGTAAGATTGCCCTTGGTCTCAAGAGCTCATAATCGTCTACCCTCCCCCAAAAAAGACTTCTCCCTTTTCTTGTTCCTCTACAAATGATGGACAGCCCATGAGAGAGCTATCTCCCACTAAAGTACTCAGTACCTGAAGCAGAAGCAAAGAGTTTCCGAAGCTTGAAATACTTTACTGTGTAGTCTCCAGCCTCGGTCAGCACAGCATCATAGTCTACAAGACAGAGGACCCTGTTTGGGCCAAGCAGTCCTCCACAGCAGGCCCTGCTTCACCATGGGGACATGTGACAACCCAGATCCATGAGAGTTGAGATAGAAGGACCATGCACCCTCTGTCTCTGTCACATTTTGTAACAGACTGAGATGTGAGTGTGAAATGTCCACCAGGAAACATTCCCCAAATCCTATCTGGAAACACGAGGCTCATCCTGCTCTTCTACTTTCTCTTATACCTGGTATCCTAGTTCCGCCTAGCTAGGTCTGAGAACAACGGGGTCAGTGCACAAAAATGGAGCAGAGCCTACCTGCTGGAAGGACAGCTTGTCTGGGCAGCATAAATGTCAGAGAATAAAGGAGAGCAGACAAAAGGCTTCGGTGCTCAGCATAGACTGCATGTTGAAATCTCATGATACAAGAACATGACTGCGGAGTCTCTTCCCCAAAGCTGTAGGACCACCCGTCCCAGAGAAGTGACCCCACCATTATCACTTGCCATAGCTAGTCACGACATTTAGGCGGTGACTGTAATGATGGGCTCCGTTTATGAAACCAAAGTTGGTTCCGCCGTGAAACATATACACGTTGAAGGAGATTCCATACTTGATAAAGCTAGACACGGTATCTTGAATTTCTGTTGGGGGGGCGGTGAAAACAGAAGGGAGACAGAGACCTTAGATGAAAACTATCAATTCCAGCTCCATCTTCCACAACTGATTCTTTTTTTTTTTAACCAACAAGTAGGTCAAACTATCCAGAACCACTCTGAAAGAGCAAGTCCTAGAGCTTGTAACACTTATTTTTTTTTTTTAAGATTCCCTCCCCGCACCCCCGCACTACAGCTTTGGTACAAAATGAATCCAAACTGCATGTATTAAGTAGCAGTCTAAAACTCTTATCTTATAAATACCTAAATTTCAAAATTATTTACACATAACTAGTATATCTTCATTCCTTCCTTTTAGAATAATGTCTCTAGAGGTATTAAGAGCACCATTTCACTGTACTGTGCTCATGGCCACTTGTAATTTGGCCACAAAAACTTGCATTTTGCCAGCGTGTTTAACAGTGGGCTCCCCTTCCCTCTGGCAGTCTTGAGAAGTGGGAAATGGCAGTCTAGCATGGGCCTTGGCTCTGGCTAGGCTCTTCACTGTTTACATGACCACACCTGGCTTACTCTCTGTCTCTCTGTCTCTGTCTGTCTCTGTCTCTCTGTCTCTGTCTCTGCCTCTCTCTCTCTCTGTCTCTCTGTCTGTCTCTGTCTCTCTGTCTCTCCTGGATTCTGCCTTGCTATCAATCAAATGAAGCCTTTAATTCCCACACCATCATAGGAATTATGAGTAAATGAACTGATGAAAAACTATGTATAACAATCATGACACCATGTCCCAGACACAAGTGATCACATGTCTGTTGATTGGTGGCATTATGGCTGGAGATGGGGGCCGGGTTTGGGGCGATGCCAGGCCTTGTGTGATCTTTAATAGTATGGTAGTCGTGTTTTCCTTGTTTTTGTTTTTTCTGTTATGTTCTCCAAAGCCAGCTATTGTCTGTTTCTCAGTCACCAATACTTGGGTAATTGTCCCACTTCAGTACAAGTGAGCTTTTCGTACAGTAGTAATAAAAAAGCTTCATGGAAATGCACTTTTGCTAAGTACAGTGGAAATTGTCAGGCATTATTCTGAGTGGCAGTATTAAATCTTTTCAGAAATCCTAGATTCTCCTCCCCCATCCCCATCCCTGCCCCATTCTTTGTTTTGAGAAAAGGACTTCTTCCATCTTGTTTTATTGAGTTGTAGTCTTTGTTTACCTTTATAGTAGTTTGATAGATGTGTACGAGGCACAATGGTTAAACCAGGATAGGAAGTATGCCTCTGTCACTAGTCACTGATCGTGCTTGGCCTTTTAGAGCCATCTTCTTTGGTTGTTGTAAATTTCTCACAGATTGTTTTAATCAAGTAGTTGCCTCACTAAGCCAGACCAAATATTTCCTTTCTGGCTGCATTTTGGAGTCCCTCACTCAGTTTTCTCCTCTTCTCTCCACACCCTTTTCAGTCTCAAGTAACTAAAATTCTTCCACTCCACTCGTCTATGAGATCAACATTTTCTTTAATTTCCACAAATGAAGGAGAAGTCATATTTGTCTTTCTTTAACTGGGTAACCTCACATAACACAGAGAACTCCATTTCCATTCCTGCTACTGCAGATAGCAGGATTTCCTTCTTTTATAACTGAATAATGCTCCATTGTGCATATTAATCACATTCTTTGGATCCATTTATCCACTGATGGGCACCTGGTTAAATAATCCCCATTTTGCAGGAAGACAGACATGTCTACCTAGAATTGAAAGAAATCTTCCTCAAATCGCAAAGCTAATGCTGAGGTGCTGGGACTAAAATCCTGCTCTTTGGCTCTGGGATCCAAGTTCTCGTCTCCCACTGCTTGTGGGTCCCGAGTAATTACCACCATTTTGTTGATGATACCGCAGATTCATATTTTCTAGAGATGAGTAAGACATCATCATGCAAATGGGTCAGACCCTTTTTTAGGAATGTCAAACTCTTGGAGACACTTTCATGTCCACCTTCCCTGACTGAAGACAACTATTCCTCAGTTCTCTCACTGCACCTGTTTTGTTTGCAGCAAGGAGCCTGAGAAATAGGGGCTGCTACAATAGTGTCTCAATTTCTAACAATCTGCTGGTTTCACTCAATCGTAGAACTACTGTAGGGTAAGCAGCATATAATTTGCACTCACAAGGTCATCTTCAGAACATAGACGGTGCCTGTAATTAGCAAAGATGGATATTTGTGACTGTGCAGGCATGCCCGTCAACAGAGAGCTATGTGAATGACCCATGGCATGGGACCTTCCTGACTCAGCGTCAGAAACTCTGATGCACTTACTCTTTGCACTTTTGACATTGTGCTTATTCCCCCATGTGTCATACCAGCCAGTCCAGTATTCCATAACCATAATGGGTTTATCATTCTAGAAAGAAAGCAAAGCAAACACAAAGTGTATGTAACAAAGGAAAATAAATTGGAACAGGGGTACTATGAGAGAGAACACATGCAATGTTTCCCACCTTTCCCCCAATGCAGACATTTTCCTATTTTAATACAAACTCTCTCAAACTCATATAATTTTTATTTATTTTTTAAAGATTTATTTATTTTATGTATTGTACACTCTGTCTGCATATACACCTGTATGCCAGAAGAGTGCATCAGATCCCATTATAGATGGCTGTGAGCCACAATGTGATTGCTGGAAATTGAACTCAGGACCTCTGGAAGAGCAGCCAGTGCTCTTAACCACTGAGCCATCTCTTCAGCCCCTAATCTTTATTTCTAACAGTACTTATTTGTATATCTTTTTGCTAATAAACTATTACATAAAGGTTTCAAATTCTCCTATCTGTATGAATTATACCTTTCATGGCTATAAAATTAATAACACATCAAAATGACTAGTAATTATTGAACTTCTGCTATTATGAGGCACTGAGTAAAACATTTTATTTAGGTAGTTCTATGTGACAACCACAAAGTGATCAACCACCATTCCACTGTACAAATGGTAA
Organism: Peromyscus leucopus; assembly: GCF_004664715.2. NCBI lineage: Eukaryota > Metazoa > Chordata > Mammalia > Rodentia > Cricetidae > Peromyscus > Peromyscus leucopus. The sequence continues at coordinate 45,177,363 of NC_051069.1, read as the reverse complement.
ACTGAGGTTAGGTTACTGTCCAACTTAGCTTGGAAGTGCTAGAACTGGGATTTGAACCGGCAGGTGTAGTTCCTGCAGCTAGGTCCTAAGCACTGCTCTGTGCTACAGGTGTGAGCAAAAAGAGTTGTTAGCACAAACTATATGGAAATATATCAAAGTCTTACATTCCCCAACTCTCCAGAACTTATTTTTACCTAAAATGTGGGCATTTCTTTTAAATTTTATCTTATGGATGCCTAAACTCTTGATCTAACACATTTTTAAGTTAATAACTCTATTCACTCCATTTCCACCAGCATTCTCAAGTCAGCTAAACAATGAAGGCTCTTGTTAAAAAAGTAATTATCTTACTAGCAAGCCCTGCTCTTGGGCCAAATGTATTAAAATTTTGTCTGCATACCAATTTCTCTGTCTCTCTCTGTATCTCTGTATCTCTCTCTCTCTCTCACACACACACACAGCACTAAAAGAAAACTAAAGCAGCTACACTTATATTAGACACACGACAACTCAGAAAAACAGGAAGTACATTACATAATTCTAAAGGGATAAATTTCTCAGCAAAATACAATATACAAAATGCAACTTTCCAATAAAATACTATATGTGAATGCACCTTAAAGGACCCTCAAAATACTTAAGACAACCATTAACAGAACAATTAAGATGAACAAATCATAATCATAAGTTGAAAATAAAAGCAAAGTACATATTATTCTCAAATATTCAAATATATTTGATCAAATATATCAAAAAGTACATATTATTCTCAAATTATCTTCTGACCTACACTTGCGCAGTGTGGCATGAATACACACACACACACACACACACACACACACACACACACACACTATAAGAATAAAAATTAAGAATGACTGGGAAATCCCTAAAGATTCAAAACTTCAACAACATAGTTTAAGCATGGAATAAGGAAAAATCTCAAGAGAAATTTTTAAATGTTTTGAAGTCAATGGAAATACAATATACCAAAATTAGTGTGATATAATATAGGAAAATTGGTATCAATAAGGATTTATATGAAGAGAAAATTATCAACACAATAATGTAAGTTTTAACCAGGAAAAAAAAATACATAGGTAAAATAAAAGCAAATACAATCCAAAGACACAGAGAACAAAAACAATCTTGCTGAAAACCTCAGGGCAGATATCTATCTAATTTTTAAAAAATAGAGAAAAGGATGTGACCAAGGTCATTCACTGGGGAATGCCCCACATGCTTCCCTCCTTGAAAACTAAAATTAAAATAAACAAAAAAGACTATGCTGGTATTTTACTGGAATGCTTGAGAGAAGATGCAGGAGGTATCTTACAGAGACACCATGGAATGTCACTGTGGAAAGCGCACTCCCTCTCCCCAGGTGGCTTCATTTGGCTTGAGCAGCAGCAAGGCTTGGTGGGGGCTTTTGACTCAGTGATAGTTGCTGAGTAGAGTCCAGTTGAACCTAGCTGAATCAGCAGCACTTCTTTGTGACGACCAAATCCCAGATTTATGCATGAATTTCTACATCCCTTCATGTCCTGATTTCCTTATACAATGGGAGACAACAACAGTACCTACTGCATCGCCCTGGGAGAGCTGAGAAATAGCAAACACCTAGTACAGTGCCTGGCACAAGAGTGATTAGCCAATGTTAGTGACTCATGTGGCTTGAATATAAACTGCACCACCCCGACCCTCACACTCATATATTAAATGCTTGGTCCCCATCAGGTAGCGCTGTTTTGGGAGTTTCTGGCAAATTTTAGAGGTGGGCACTCCTAGCTGAAAGAAGGAAGTCACTTCAGGTGGGCACTCTGGGGTATTTTTCCCTTGGCCCCATCCTGTCTTACCTTCTACATCCTGTGTGCTCTCATGATCTGCCCAACAGGACTGAACCCTCTGAAACCGTGAGAAAACAACAAAATTTCTTTCTTCCTCTAGTCGCTTATGAACTAATGCTCTGAGGCTAGATGAGGAAGACAGTGATCCGAATGGGATTTTGTCAGGTAGCACAGCTGAGCCTCCCTTTTGATGCCTTTTGGTATGTTAATTGAGTAGAAGGACCCAAGTACTTCTGGTCTCCTTCTCACAATCTTTTAATGGCCCATCCATCCTTTTATATGTGTGTGTGACCTCTAGGTCAGATTCTGTGATGGTCTAGACTTGACTTTACAGGCTCCATCTTAGGGAAAGGGCTACCATCTCAGAACACCTACTGTACTCAGTTCCAGGAAGAATCTCAGGAATGTGCCACGGCAACTTGAACAGACACAGGGCAGTAAAGTTTGGCAAGATCCAGATGCTCCTGCAGACATACTGCCTGAGATTTATGGCCCTTGAAGATATCTAGACAATCCTGCTGAACAGTCCAGATAATCCTGTTCAGCAGGTTGTGGTTCCCTGCCAAAAGTCTAACCCATTGGTTTCAAATGTGGTTTTGCCACAAAGTCTAGACCAATAGTTTCAAAAAATCACCTTGCCCCATATCCCTTCTACCCAATCCCAAGTTGCCAATTCCCAGCTCATGGTTTTTCCCTATAAAAACTCTCTATACCTGGGCTCATGGCAGCTGCCACATTTCCTTGCATCTGCCAAGCAGTGGCCCACGTTGAACCTGAATAAAAGGACCCTTATGAGCTTGCATCGGAAACCAGCTCCTTGGTGGTCTCTGGGGGTTTTGAGAAACAGGTACAACAATTCAAATTTAACTTTCAAGAAAAAGTGTTGAGTTGCACTCAAGAGAAAAGACCTGCCCAGCATGACTCTCAAAGGAAAAGTTGAGGGGAAACTGCACCCTGATAAGGACTCTGCCTGGCTGTGGATTTTCTACCTACTGTTCCATAAAGTCCCACAACACCTAACCCCATCTCCCTGAAGACAGAGAGCTGAAGGAAGGACTGCTCTATTTTCCTCAAGCCAAAGCTTGAATCAACCATTCTTTCCGCCCTTCTCCATCTCCTGGTTCTCTGGTAAATTGTGGAGCATTAAAAAAAAAAAGAAAGAAAGAAAGAAAGAAAAGAAAAAAAAAAAAAAAAAAAAAAAAAAAAAAAAAAAAAAAAAAAAAAAAAAAAAAAAAAAAAAAAAAAGAAAAAAAAAAAAAAAAAAAGAAAAAAAAAAAAAAAAGAAAAAAAAAAAAGAAACCTCCCTTCCTGGTGAAAGCGTTGATGGAGCGAACCAAGAGAAAGAGTCCAAGCTGCATGGCTCTCCTCGGTTCCGGTAGGGGTGCAGAAATCATTAGGGAAGAAGAGACCCACCCGACTGCTCACCCTGCTCACCGACAGACAGCTGGTAGCCCAGGTTCTGGGATATCCTAGCAGCTCCTGGAAGACACATTATATCCCAGGATTCTTTCTTTCCAGCTCATAGTATTGGCAGAAGGAAGAGGGTTTGGATTTTGACAGCCAGGGGGCTATAGCTTGAACCTTAGGCTGTTTGGTACCTCCTTGCCTGTTTCATTTGGTTGGAAAATACTTGTTTTGATTTTGTTTTTAGAGAACTTCATCCATTTGGCTGTCTGCTTGCCTTATGAGTTGATGAGTTCCAGCCTAGGTACCACCACACCAGGGCTCTGTATTTCCATGCTGGAGGCTTTAACTGCCATCTGACCTTGCTCAGGGCACTCTGCAGTATGAGTTGGCCCAAGCTGGCAATGCCACAGTATGAGATTTGGACAGAGGTTCTAGATGTTGAGGGCTGCTGCACTGCTAGTATAAGATGAAAAGGGTAGCAAGTCCCAGGAAAATGTATTTCTATGAAGAATATCCATGTGTTCACTTTCGGTTTTTTGTCTTTGTCTTCTTATAACTTGTTTCCTAGGATGTGTGGTGCAGTTTCAGTACCAGGAATACTTGGAGCCACACATTTACTAAATTGGCAAATACCGTCATGGGCCTCTGACTGAGAAGGAGTGGCATATTATCAAAACATAGAGTCGGCCAGTTTGTGTGTGAGATTCTTGTGAGTGATGGCTGCCTAGAGGTTCTTTAACTTGTCATAGCATTTCTTAATTGGAATCATTTTGTCAAAAGTGAGGTAAATGGGATAAATCTCCTCGTGTATAAGCTTTCATGCTCTTGCTTAATAAGGATTCTGAGAAAGAAGCCGAACCAAGGCTTCTGACAGGAGTGAAAGGCCTCATTCCTCTCCTTGGCAGAAAGCGGGGAAATAACGAATTGGTTTTATGTGTGTGCTTGATTTGGTTTGGTTTGGGGGTTATTGTGTTTTAACTCTCTAAATCTGTCTCCAGTCAGTGTTGAACCCACAGCATAGCTCTCATAAATGGAATCCCTCCTGTCATTTGAAATATAGGCAGACATGTTTTCCCTTTGAAAACTTAAGTACTCAGCCTAGATAGGAAGCATTCTATTCTGAGGCAAGACATATCCTTTAATGTAGCACCCAGTCAGAGGATTGAATGAGAAGAACAAAGAAGCAAGACATTCCTGAACTTACAGTCAATTCTCATCTCCAGATATGTTTAAACTAGAAAAACACTAATTATACCAATAATTCACAGAAAAAAAATAGCTGACTTGTGTGTCTATTTTTATTGTTTAACACCCTACCTGGGTGTTATATATTCAAGCTCTTTTAAGTATTCTACAAACTGCAAAAAAAAAAAAAAAAAAAAAAGAAAAGAAAAGAAAAGAAAAAGAAAACATTAGTAAAAGACAGCTAAGGTTAGTAAGAAGCATAGAAACTCACCAAGAAAATCTTATAGGGACACTTGATGACAGAGGCTACACATCAGAAGAATCTAATTGTAATCTAAACGTCAGGATAATGCCTAACTTAGATCAAGCAATGCGTTCTGGAAGGGCTAAGCCAATGACTAGCTAATATAAATTTAAACGAAATACAAGAAATACAATAAAAACTTATAAGAACCCTTCAGAATTAAAAAAAAAAATGTTATCAAGTATATTGGAAGCACATTAATCCTGATCCAGGGAGTATAGCCGTGGTTGGCATCACCTTTATAGGACAAAGTGCCCCTAGTAGTCGCAGAAGACACAAAGAGTTGGACATGACTACAGGAGTGAATTGACCTCAAGTTGTAGGTATTGCTTTCAAAATCTATAATGCAGAGTACTGAATAATAAAAAATATGAGAAAAAGAAAAAAATGGATGAGGCAAATGTGAAAAAGAGAGTGTCTGGGTCACTTTGCCTGTTCCAAGAAAGAAGAACACTAGAAGCATAAAGACTGAAAATTAAATAAAGTAAAAGAAGCAAGAGAAAGAAAAGTTCATAGCTAGATAAAAAAGACAAAACTGTAAATTAGAAGATGATTCACAGAAGAGCCTAGGTGTTCCCCTAATATTTCAGAGCCAATTCGAAATTCCCACAGGAGCCCTCAGTACAACTAACAGCAGGAAGTCAGCTTATGGAGTTTCACTTGGATATGGGTGCTAATTGTACTGTTCTCAATACACAGTGATTCAAAACAACAGAAAATCAGAAGTAACAAGGGAAATGAAACAAACTTTTCCTTCAACCTGTGTCTGTTAGCTAGGAGATTGGACTAAACCATATTAAAATATCATCTTCTCTATATGTTAGAATGCCCAGCTCTATCATTGGACACAATTTATTATGTAACATAAGTTCTCCAATGACATTCTTTCTAAAAAAAGACAATGAATTCACCTACAGGTCCCAATTAGTAAAGCCATGTGCTTACAAATGCTTCTTGCTCTCTCTAAGAAACTTTTGCCCCTGAGACCAATGAGAAAGTAAGACCATGTGGATAGATGGGGACGCCCTGGTTAGGTGTCAAATGCACAACTAGGAAAGTCTGAATTTAAAATGATAGTTACAGGGTCTCAGAGAAAGGAGTAGTTCCCCAAATAAGAGGCTTTGGAAAGAATTCAGACAGTATTGCAAAATTCCTTAGCTGTGGACTAATCTGGCATGCCAATTGCCCTCTAACACCGCAATTCTGATGGTTTTAAAAAACCATATAAATGAATTTAGGGGTTTTGTTTCACGATTTGAGAACTATAAATATATTCATTCCACCATGCCAAACCTTCAATAGCTGTTATACTGGGAAATAATGGTGATTTTCAATTGGGGTTCTTTAGGGTTATTTCAGGTTTTGTTTCTCTAGGGCTTTGTGTGTGTGTGTGTGTGTGTGTGTGTGTGTGTGTGTGTGTGTGTGTATGTGTGTGTGTATTTGGTGATCTGCTTTTAGTTTTATTGGTTTTCATTTGTTTTCACAGCCCACTTGGAGACAAAGCCAGAAGATCATTATTTACTTTTGAATGCAAGAATCCACCATCCAAACATCTCAGAGTTTCAAAAGTTCTCCTTGTTTGCCTACACAAGACCTACACAAGAGCAAGTCAGTCAATAGTCCAACACAGAGGGCAAAAGGGCCCACAAGCCCAGACCATAGCTGAGAGACTGACAGTTGATGACGACCAGGGGAGAGAGAGTCCTGTTTCTTAGAGGGTATGGTCCCTGAGAGGTTGACTAAGCACCAGTGGATGGCCCCCCTACCTACTACTGAGTATACGGACAGTGGACTCCATAGTTTATTTTTTTTTTTAAAAAAAAAAAGAGGACATAAAGTTAGAGGGGGTGAGTTGTGGCTAGATCTGGGAGGAGTTAGGGGCAGTAAATATCATCAAAATACATTTTATACATTGTGAAATGCTCAAATAATTAATAAAAATTATATTAAAAATTATCCTGCTGTCTTTGATGAGATTTTAGCTGAAGAGTTTGAACTCTCTGAGATGTCTACTGTGGAGCTTCTGCCTCATTAGGTACTAGCAATGTTGGAACAAAAGAGAAGACGCTGGTTGACGACAAATGAATGGGAAAATACCAGGCTGGTGGAATAAGCCTTCTAGAACTGAGGAAACAACTACAATAATTAAATCTTGCTCAAGGAAGTCCTTTCCAGGTTTGGAGTACCAAGCTCTAGTCAAGGTAGTGAAGAACAATCCTTTGTTTCTGAAGTCACCTAAATGGTGAGTGAAGATTTCCAAACAACCTAAAGATTACATTCATCCTGGGCATTCTCAGATTTGGGTTATTTGGTAATCTTTAAGTTAGTGTTGTCTGGTCCATCAAACTGTATTTGTATGAACAGTATTTGGGAAAAATGAAAAGGATGAACCATCTGCTTAATAAGGTGGAGCTGGTTGGGCAGTGGCAACGACTTTAATCTCAACACTCAAGAGGCTGAGGCAGGTGGATCTCTGTGAGTTCAAAGCTAGTCTGGTCTACAAAGCAAGTTCCAGGACAGCCAGGCTTGTTATACAGAGAAACCTTGTCGAAGGGGCGGGGGGGGGGGGAGCGCGTGGAGCTGGAGAGATGACTCAGCATTTAAAAGCATTGGCTGCTATGACAGAGCACCCACATGGCAGTTTACAACCACCAGTAACTCCAGCTCCAGGGCATACACTGCCCTCTTCTGTTCTCTGGAGGCATTCCACACAGATATCGCTCTTGCATACACTAAAGCAAAACACTCAAACATAAAACAAAGGTAAATAAAATTTTCATTCAAGAAAAATATATTGGCTAAACTTTTCAAAATATCCACTAAGCTTTGCTTATGATTCAGCTCTCAATGAGTGTGGCTCCTCAACACAGACCTCAGTCCCTTTAAAATTGTATATGAAGGAGACTTTCTAGCCTCTATGATAAATGCCCCACCCATTAAGTTAGAAGACGAAGCTGGGATCAAACAGGATGTACAGCAATTAAGCCACTTTCTGATGTCTTTCCATTAGTCTGCATCTCTCAAAGGATGAGCCCACTCCATCCCTTTCACTCACAAGAAAAGATGCTGATGAAACCTGGAAAGCCCAAAGCACTGACAAACAGCTGGCTAAAAAGTGAACCGGGGACCTGTGAGATGGCTCAGTGGGTAAACACTCTTGCCATGAGAGCCTGACAAACTTGGTTTGATCTCCAGAACTCAGATACATGTGCAAGGAAAGAACCCACTCCTCCAAGTTGTCTTCTGACCTCCACACATGCACTGTGATACACACATACCTACACTTCACACACATAGACACATACACCCATAGACACACACACACACACATACACACACACACACACACACACACACACACACACACACACACGTTTTCTAAAAGGAAAAGTAGAAAGAACTCTGTTATACTATTAAGGACCAACAACTCAATGACCACAGCACAGTAGAGCTGACCGTTTACTAGGGCTATGGGCAAGCTGGCCCTGAGGGCATGAGAGTGGGGTAGCTGGTCTCACCACCCTTGTCTGCCATGTGGTGGCATGGGTGAGGGAAAATGCCCTCCCTTCCTCCCTCACCACCTGTGGCAAGTAGGAAAGATGACCCAGCCCCTCACCAGCTGCAGCACTCAGGAGAGTGGGCCTTGACCTGGGCAGCACAGTAGAGCCGACCCTGTCGACGGGGGGCACAGATGAGCTGGCTGGAGAATAGTAAGCGTAGGAGATCTGGCCCCACCTCTCATCTGCCATACAGTGGCATGGGTGAGGGAGAGAGGCTCGCCACACACCTCTCACTGCCTGTAGCAGGTGGCAGAGCTGTCCCTGAGGTCATGAGAGCAGGAGAGCTGTCCCTGGCCCTCACCAACAGCAGCACTGGGGAGAGGGGCCCCTGCACCTCACTTGAGTAACACCATAGAGCTGGCCCTGGTGGTGTGAATGTGAATGAGCCAGCCCTGAGGGCATGAAAGCAGGAGAACCAGCCCTGCCCCTTGCTCTTTGCTATGTAGGGTGAACTAGACTGGACAGTGCTGGAGAGCTACCCTGGTGGTGAAGACAGGGGAGAGCTGGAGGGTTGACCAGTCATGCAACCACCCAGGCACAGAACCAGGGCTACACGTTGACCCACCCCAACATCCACACCATCTATGATCTGCAGGAGCACATGAAGGGGCTGGTCCTGCAGGTCCAAAGCTACAGGATCTCCATGACATAGGACAACAACAGAATATCCAAGAGGAGTCCCAGTGAGGGCCCAGTACTGACAGTGTAGCGGAAACCAGAGACTTCAAACCAAACCAATGACTCACAGCAATGAACATTACAAGTAAAGATATATGGACTAAGGGTTTACTGTGTGACTCACTGTGTCACACTGCAGTTTCTATGACAAGATTTTTCTTTATCTTTTTTTCCTTTCTTTTTCTTTTCTCTTAAATTTTATTTTATTGGGGGATGGAGGTTGCAAAGGCAGAGGGTGGATACGAAGAGACAGGGAAATGCATGGGATTGAGATATATGACGTGAAAGCCACAGTGGATACATTAAAGGTTTTTTAAAAAGAAGAAGAAAAGAAAAAAGAAAGCAGGATGAGCAAACCATGGATAATGAGCCAATAAGTAGTGCTCATCCATGGCCTCTGCATCAGAACCTGCCTCCTGGTTTCAGCTCTGCATTCCTGCCATGATGTCCTTCAGTGATGAACTGTCAGTTGGAGATGGAAGCTGAAATAAACCCCTTCTTCCCCAAATTGCCTTGGTCATAGTGTTTCCCGGCAGCAACAGAAACCCTAACTAAGACGCCCTGCTCCTTAAAGTGAAGGTTGGAGACAGAAAAGTTTACATTCCTTAAGACTGGTCTTGACTATACCCATTTCCTTCCAGCACTATTTCCACTGGGTTTTCAGTACAGCAGCCAACCCAGAATCCCAATATTCTAGTAAAAGCATCAACAGATGAGAATGAGCTTCCCACGAGCACCAGCCATGACCCATTTCCTAAACTGTGTCCTCTGGGAGGAGAAACACCATTTGTTTCCTCTAATCATATTTACTTCTCTTCTGACATAAGCCCCTCGTGCTTCCCAAAGTAATCTCACTGACATGACCCATGAGAGATGGCAGAAGAAATTTCTTTTCCCCAAGTCTTGCCAAGGGGCTTTGAACTCCACCGAGGCTCAGGGTGAGGTGGACATATCCTTGCAAAGCTTGCTGTGTCCTGTGACATCAATGGCATAGATAGCAAAATCTTGAGGGAAGACAGACAAGACTCCGCATTGCTTGAAAATCTTACCTGCACTTCAAGAAGATTCAGAAAAGAATCCTTCACAAATGATGGCATATTGATAGTGGCCAATGCTGTAGAGAGAAAGAAGGGGGTACCTCTGAAACACTGTGAAAGGGGTGAGTAGAAGGGATAACAAGATACTGTTTGTAACCTCCTTTGCAAGCATAAAGGACTGTCCTAACTATTGTCACATCATACATGCAGGAGCACTGTCTTTGTTGATAGGGAACAACTAAATTTAACCATGCTTTGAACATATAGGTGGACCAAAACAAGGCCAGCTAACATAGCAACGCCTAGGATCTGAATGAAAGCTCCTGGTCCTAGCTAGATTCAACACTTGCCAGATTGTAGTATTAAGAGCAGAGCTACCAAAGAGAAGAAGGAAGCAGTCCACAATGGCTGCCAGTCGGCACTAAAGAGCACCTCATTACTTTCCCTCATTTTTCCCACTCTTTAGGATCTGCCAAGTCTAAGACTATGTGATACCAGGATTGAAACTTTGACTGCAGTGTGTTTTGTTTACACCCATCCAATAGCTCCCTATGTGACTGCCCATGCTGGTAGGAATGAGCAGGGCCCTGAGCCATGTCCTGCACCAGCCTAGACTCCTACCTATGGAATTATTTTTAAAATTAAAAGATATACTCAGGATGAAGAGCTCCATCAATGCTCTGTTCAAAGGGGAAAAAAATGACACACATGATATTTGAACTCTGAGCTTTGATGTTGAACCTCATTTTGTATCATATCAAATCTCTGGGATCTATCTCAATAAACATGGGAAAGAGAATCAGAAATATATCTGGTTCCCTCTGATACTTGTTTACAATTTATATTGGCTGGCTAAGAGCCTTGGTTGTCCTCTAAAGTGACTGTAAACCAGTACCTCCTTTGACAGAGCCAGACTGAATTCCTTTGTCGTTATCTGAGGTCAAGAGGAGCTCTACAATCCCTCTCTTCAGCAAAGCCTGTTGGGAAAATGAAGATTATGAATCCACTTTTCTTGCTCCCATGGGAAAGAGCAAAGATTGGGAAGTTAGATAATAAAGATAATTTGGTTCAAAGGGAGCATGTATGAACTACAAAACAGGTATATGGAATGTCTCCCAAATGTCCATATGGTAAAGAATTAGTGCTCAGCATGATGCTAGTGAGAGATGGTAGACACTTTCAAAAGTGGAGCCTAAGGGGAGGTCTTTAGGTCATTGGAGGTATGTTCTGAAAAGAGACAGTCGTAATTCTGTTCTTTTTCTTTTCCTTGCACTACCAGATCAGGAGGTAAGTGGTTTGATTCTGCCTGGCACTTCTCACTGTCTTTCAATACAAGTCACATTAGAGCTAACCAATCATGGACTGGAATTACAACTCTATGAGCCAATATATTTCTATTCTGCTTGTAGGTTAATTATTTCAACTATCTTTTACTTTTCAATTGGCATGTATTAATTATACAGAATAATAGGTTTCATCATGATTTTTCAGACATACCTATAACAACTTTGATTGTATGTAAGGTATCTGTTACAGCAGTGGGAAATTGGCTAATACAGAAAGGCTTGAAGGCAGAATGACCATCTACAACTTAGACATTGAGGAAATTGTTCCAGATGCTGCACTAATACAGTGGAAGGCTGTGGGCTCTGACATGACACACATGGGAAATGAAACCTGAGTTTCTCAATGACCATACTATGGAAGTACGTAAATTACAACAAAGAGAAAACAGATAGAAGGCATTTGATGCTATTGCAATGTTAAAAACTAGCTCCATTTCAAACTAAGTTGCTGTGTTAAAAAAAAAAAAAGAAAGAAAGAAAAAGAAAAACCTAGGAGTCGTGAGGATGTTATACTTAGCCCAAGGATTGTTAACCATGGGCTGTCTGGACCATGACTCTAAGGTCAGCCCCATCAGCAGTTGAGTCATGAGAGCATTCTAAAGAGGACACTGCTCTCAGAGTCATTTGGCTTACTTCCCAAAATTGCTTCCCCTTCCCTTTATTGCATAATCGTTATCCAACAATATTAACCAGAGTCTCATTCTGCTTCCGTAATGTCACTTACCTGCTGCTTGCTCAGAGGGGAAAAAAGAAGATAAATGTCTCACATAGAAAATGCCCAGAGTTGAGACAAGTGTGGTTTGTGCCTTTACAAACTCCAGCCCTGCCTGTTCTTCCCTTTTGCAGCAGTTCTCAGAGTGACAAAAGAGGCTGTTGCCATAATATTGCTATAAATAAACTTGATTTTTATTTTTTAAATTTAAGTTTTGCCTGGTGGTCTTTCTCAATGGTCTCAAACTTCACAAGACTACAAGGGAGAGGCTGACCTTGTTGGGTCCTAAGAGTATCAATAAACTTAACAAAGCTTGAGTTCCATATGGATTCCATCAGCAGAATTATGAAATCCTACTATGTCTGAAGGAAGGAGGAGCTATATTCTGAAAACTCTACTTGTATCATAGATCCTGGAAATCACAGTGATGGCTCAGAAAGCATAGGGACTTCCCTGTGTACCTATTAGGTTCATGTAGTCATAGATAATCCTGGGAATGAAGTTAAGTGATAACTGTTGTTGTTTAAGATAGGGCTTCCTATAGCCTAAGCTGCCCTTGAACTTGCTGTATTGTTGTAGAACATTATTTTAAGACGTGTTACATTTGTTTGTGCTATGGAATATCTGTTTAATGATGCAAAGATGTGTTGCATTCTTTTATGTTGCATTTGTTTAACTCTGTGAACCTGTGTTACTTTGCCTGTCTAAAACACGGGATGGTCTAATAAAGAGCTGAACGGTCAATAGCAAGACAGGGGAAAGGTTAGGTGGGACTGGACGATAGAATAAATAGAAGGAGAAATCTGGGAAGAAAAGAAGTAGGAGCAAGAGAACAAGAAGAGGAGGATGCTAGGGGCCAGTCACCCATCTACACAGCCAGCCACAGAGTAAGAAATAAGTAAGATATACAGAAGTAAGCAAAGGAAAAAGCCCAGAGGCAAAAGATAGACAGAATAATTTAAAGTTAACAAAAGCTGGCAAGAAACAAGCCAATCTAAGGCTGAGCATTTATAAGCCTCCATGTGTGATTTATTTGGGAGCTGGGTGGAGAGTCCCCAAAAGAGCCAAAGAGTAAAAACAACCAACTACACTATAGAGCTGAGGATGCTCTTCAGCTGTTGATCCTCTTGCCTCTGCCTCCCAAGTCCTGAGATTATAGGCATGCACCACCCACTCAGTTCAGTAACTTTAAAAAAAATCAGGAAAAAAAATAATACTAGTTGAACATCAGTGACTGAGTTCAGGATATCAGTTTCCAGTTTCTGTGTTGGCAGAGCCAAATAGCAGCACCATGTCTAGATGAGTCAGGTCAGAACTTGGAAGTTGTAACATGTTTTGTACCCTGAGGACGGAGTCCAGTTGAGACTGGACCTTCCTGGATTCCTTAAGTGAGGGAAGGCAAGCACAAGGTGGGGTCTAAGCCACAAGAAAGGATACTAGCTAGACTGTAAGTAATCGCTGGCCCAAGAATACAGCTATGAATACTATGAACCAAAAGAATGGGAGTACCAAATTTTCATGTTTTAAGAAGGTCCTGAGAGCAATGATTCCTAATATCACATTTGTCTAATAACAAAGTTATTCATGTTTATCTTAATTAACATGATTATGTGGGAAATTTACTTAAAAAATTATCCTTGATTGTTACATGTTAATAGTGGAGATCATCAGTAAGTATTTATTTCCTCCAAATTAAAACATTACCCCCTAGGTGGAAGAAAGATGCTCATAAAACTCAGAAAGTAAATGATCATCTGTGGCAGACCAGCTCCCACATTTATTTATCCCATGGACTCTTAAGGAGTGAGGGATAAGAGATTTAGATAGAAATACAGAGGGGAGAGACAGACAGAAACACAGGGTAGCCTCGGAAGGGCCTGGGTCAAAACCCACCAATTCCTTTGTCTCTTCTAAAGGATTTCTAAAGGAATGCCAAGGGGTGGAGCAAAAGACCTCACCCTAGCACAGCCAAGTGCAGAACATTTCAAATACCTGGTAGCCACGCACGCAAGTGGTCAAGCCATTCCCTAATGCAGCTCTTCTTTGTAAAGCAAGCTCAGATCTCACTAGGAAAACTTTGTGGATCCCAACAAACATCTGAAGCCCAAGAAGTAAACAAAATTTACAATGATCAGAAAACTCCTGAGACAGAAGATTCCAAGGCTCCTCCCCAGGGCTACACAACCAGCAACAACTGCTGTAGAGGGGAGATAGCAACAGGCCAACTGACCTACAAATCATGCCAGGAACTCCAAAGATAGTGCTGTATGGGCTTTTCAGGGATTCAGCCATCTTTGAATCACCCATGCTCCTGTAAGTCACCCCAATAGGCTCACTGATTCATTAAGCTAGACTTAGATGAAATCATTTCTTCATTCTATCATAAGTTTCCTAATGGGTTATTCATGTCTCTCCAAGAAAAGTCACCTGACGCCCATGAGGCTGGAAATCAGTTATGCATTTTAGAAAGGTACAAAATTAAGGAAGAAGCCATAAAAATATTGGTGCAAAGCAACTATTCTTACTTACCTCCTTAATGTATTCCATGTAGTCATTATCTTTATTAAACGAGCCATATTCATTCTCTACTTGGACAGCAATAACAGGGCCACCATGCTGGTACTGAGAAGCAAACAGATGATGGTAAAAGAAAAATCTTGCTATTGGAGCAAAAGCCTGGAGTCCAGGTCTGCTAATAAAGAGCCCAGAACTGATATGGTGCTTTGTCCCAGGCCTGTTGGAGACTGGTACCTTCATTCGTCTCCAGACATGTAAGCTCCTGGAGCTGTTCTGCCTTCCACAATGCTTTCTGGATATAGAACCAGTTTCCTTCTGTTTCTCATATTCATTAGCTCTCAGACCTACAAACTCACTTCCTATCTACCTTTCCACCTAATCCATTATGTAGGCTTCCTCTCCACTCTTCCTGCCTTAGAATGAACCCCACCCCACCCCATCTCATATGCTCTCTCCATACTCCACTACTACACCAACCCCATGAAGCTGCACAGAGCCTTGTGCACTCAGCTTCATATACATAAGTCCTCGCCTCTCCTTTGATGTATCCATGACTATACTCTTTTCCATCTAAACTGACTGATTTCCATTATCCCATTACCAATGTGAAGCTGCAACGAGAGCTCTGTGCTTTGCGCAAAGAACGTAGCAGCAGATGCACTGTCACATATATCTAGGACAAAAAAGAAAAACAGACATGACTTATTTCATTAGTTATATCAAACATAAACTTGTCCTCAGTCACAAGGAGTTCTCTGCTTTGTATTAGAAAGTATGTATTAAAAACCCTCATGAGGCTGGAAATAAGGCATGCATTTTAGAAAGGTATTTTCTTTTTGGCTACATACTAATTTTGTGAGAGCTCCAGAAACACCGCTGGATTGCGATACATTTAGAGGACTATCATTTTTATTTGTAATCATCACTAAATAATCTTTTTTACTAGTGGATGCTTATAATTTAATATAAAAATATGGTTAAAAAATGATTGTCCCCTAAAAAGGCAACTAAGTTACTATGGGGCAGCATGGGAGGAATTTAATTCACCATAATTTCTTGTATTTTTTTTTAATTTCCCCCAACATTAATCAGTTAAAACAACAGGGGTAATTTAGAGTATTCACTCTCAGTGAATCTGTGTGTGAGCTGAGAAGATATTAGGTGCATACAGACAACTGGAGCAAACTTTTGTGTACTCTCTGTCTCATGTGATGTCTTTTTAGAAGCTTCAGGGCAAAGTCACAAGGACCAATCAAGGAGTCTATGCTTAACTTGAGGGTCTAGACATAACTTGTAAGAAAGTCAGTTTAGTATCCCAGAGACATTTGGAATGACTGTGGAGGCCCAATTTACTCAGGGTCCGAGAATCTGAGCTTGCTTTACCCAGCAGGGCTGCATAAGGGGATGATTTGACCATGGGTGTGGTTACCAGGTCTTTGGGAGGGTCTAACTTGGCTGTTTGATGTGCTTTGACCTAGCAAGGGGGAGGTCTTTAGCCCTGACCCTTGGCATTATTATAAAAAGCTCTTTGAAAGAGGCAGACGGGCCATTGGGTTTTGATCCAGGCCCTCCCGAAGCTATCCTGTGTTTCTGTCTGTCTCCTCTCTGCTGTCGTTCTATCCAAAAGTTTCTTATCCCTCTCTCCTCCTCATAGGAACCCTTTAAAAGGTGAGAAGCTGGCCTCCCACAAATGACCTTCTCAATGGTGAGCCACAGTATTTCTCTAAAGTGAACACTGTTAGATCACAGACCTAGCAGCCCCCACCCCTCAGAAATCAGGCCAAGCTCCCTTGCAGCTCTCTGAGACAGAGGATCAAGAAACCATGTTGTGGCAGTCTGAGCTACAATCTTACTTTTATCTAGAGTTTTCCTGCTTTGTGACTCCCGACATACAGGCCAGGTCAAGCTAGGTCACTTAGTACAGAGCTCACCCCCAAACTCTCCAAAACACAAAACAATAAAGTCTGTCAGAATGATAAACTACCCCCGTCCTTTGGAACTGGAGACTCTCCCAAGATGCCAACATACTGCCAGTGGTATGATGCCAATACTCATCTAACTTCAGTTCATGATTCTCTAACCCTGCCAGTAAAGTGCATCTGAGGGGTAACTCATCCCGACTTTCCTTCTCCATAGCCACCCTGCTCTTTCTGATGATTATGAGGGGAGACATTCCTACCTGGAGAGGAAGTATTCTGGGAACCAGATGATCAAAATACTTATCAACAGCCTCAACAAAGTCCTGGTGGGTTGTTCTCAGTTGTGACTCCGGGTAGCGCAGAAGCCAGCTAGGGACAAGAGGCAAACCATGAGTGTGTGAAACAAGAAGCAGGAAAGAAGATGGGTCTGGTCAGCTGAGCACAGCTGCTCTGCTCAGAGCCACCTATATAGCTGGATGTCTTTCTGTCCACCTAACAACCAGAGCTTCAGAATACTCAAAGTGCTCAAGGAATCTGTAGCATGTAAGTTTTTTGTACTCTCCTCAAGGAC
Organism: Peromyscus leucopus; assembly: GCF_004664715.2. Lineage (NCBI taxonomy): Eukaryota > Metazoa > Chordata > Mammalia > Rodentia > Cricetidae > Peromyscus > Peromyscus leucopus. The sequence continues at coordinate 45,160,280 of NC_051069.1, read as the reverse complement.
TCCAGAGATGCGTGATTCAAATGAGGACAGAGCATCTCAAGGCACTTTAGATCTTCCCAGCACTGATGAATTGAGCTGAAGGGCTGATCCTGGCAACACTCCCAAGTGTTAGCTTTTTTCCCAGAACCCCATTCTCATTCAACTCTCTAGAATAGAACTCGATCTCTATCCTTATCATAGTCTCCACTCCTCAGGCACAGGGTCATATTTTTCTCTAAGAGTCAAGGCTTCAAGCAAAACAGTGGCTCACAGGCCAATGAACATCCTACACAGGTCGCTGGGGAGGGTAAGGGCCAGGCTCCTAAGCCATTCATGGAGTAATTGGCCTTCCCAATACTCCCCCAGCTTACGCTCAGGCTTTTTCTATACATCACCTGGCTGCAGCAGATCCTTGGCTTGAAGAAAAGCTTTGTTTTGCTTTCTGACCTGAGGAGCAGCAGGGCTAACCTAAGGCAGAACCTACAAGTACCAGTGTCCTGTCACTGAGAAGGATGACAGAAAAGGACCCTGTATTCTCACCCTAGGCTGAGAGAAGGTGTTATGATGACACAATAAGCCAGAAAAGCAAGAAGGCAGAGAAGTAGCCGAGGTCTCAGCATGTGAAAAGGTGGCCTGCCTTCAGTCAGAGACATCTGGGGTCTCTAGAACAAGCCCAGAAGTTGTCATCATGTTCCTCTAGAGCCTTGGGTCCCTTTCTTCCAGCTCGTGAAGAGAACGCAGACGTCCATTACACCTCTCCTGTGGAGCAGCAGGATGGTGATCCCTACATTGCCAGAGCTCCCCTTGCACTGGTCTTCACGGCCACATGTTCACTGCACCAGGACCCACATCTCAAGTCTGCTTCTGCAACCTAGGACGACGGCAGAACACAAGCCTCCCCACCTCACTCTAGGTACCGCCTGCCAGGGCAGGAAGTGCGCAGTTCAGTTCAGGACACAGCCAGTGACAGTAGCAATCATGCTCACTGGCTTGAAAAGTTACTTATTGTAAAGCCAAACACCTTCTGAAGCCACAGCACTGGATTCTGGGGTAGCTCACCTGGGTAACCCACCTAGGTCAACCTCAGCACAGATGTATGGCCCTGGTCGAAGAATCACCCACAGCCCTACAGTTGCAGCCAGCAAAACATAGGCCCTAGAAAGGGAAACAAAGTCAGCCCCTTCTGAGTGGTCCAAAGGGGAAGCTGGGTATAGAGGGAGCCCACAGACACAACAGGATATAAGGATGTCCCCCATCTCCTTCCCCTTCCTCTCCCAACTGGGGTGGGGAGTAGCTTCTCCTTAGCCCAACACACCAGGGAACCCCTGCACCAGGCAGGAGACCAGAGGCCCTAAGATCTGGGTGTGTACAAGCTCCCCACATCACAACCATTTCCAGAGGCCTACCGGAGGGGTTACATTGGGTACAGGGGCTCAGTACCCAGCATCAGCATTGCTAAGCTGAGGAAGCCCCAGTCCCAACTCGGGTGCATTGACTCCTCCTATAGTCTGGCAACATCTGGTGTCTTAGCCCTCTTGTTTCCGTGAAAAGGAGGGTCAGAAGCTGCGGGATGGCAGGTCATGGCTAGGGAATGCCCAGATTCTAGGTGCAGACCCTTTCCCTCTTGAGAACAAGACCTCAGAGCTGAGACACACTGAGTGTTCCTCTTTATCAAATATCCTCCTCCTCGGCTGCATGCTTGCTTGGGTCAGCTCACAGAAGCAGAAAGACCACATACTCCAGGTCCAGGATCTCAGAGAAGTCAAATTTCCCCCTCTCTTGCTCATGGAGGTTCCATGGGATGTAGCTAGAAGAGAGGAGAAAGAGGTACAATAAGCATCGTATTTCCCCCTAGTGTCACTCTATATTGCATCAAGTTGAAGTTTCTCGTGAAAATTAACTTCTGCTACACAGACTCAACCATCTTTCCCCTATTATCCAACTATGTTTCAAGATATCGATTATCCTAGGTTTTCATAGGTTTATATATGTTCTCCCACAGCCCCACTCCTTTAAATAACTATCAAAAATTATAAATAGAATTGGAAAACACAACAAAAATATGTATAATTCTCAATAATTATTACTAAGAATTAATTAAAATAAAAGTAGTCAAATAGTTTCTATAAGCAAGTAAGATAAAGGACAGTCCCACCTCTCCATCTCAGAAAGGAGAGAGGAATCCAGGGCCAACAGCCACAGGGCTCAAGTTCCCTGTGTCAAAGGACATGTGTTTTGTGTGTGTCAATGACACAGATTGGAGCGTAGGGCTCCTAATCTCCTGTTTCCCGAAAACTTTGATTTTGAAACATGCAGTTTTTGTGCAGTGAGAGGTTTGTGGTGATAAAAGTCTTATATGACAACGGAACTGACTGCATTTAGGTGGAGGAATGAAAAAGTTGGTCTGCTGAAAAGAATATCCATAGCAACATTCATATCTATAATTTGTGAGAACAGAATGAAAATTATGAACACTACTTACCAGTGACTTTAAGAAAAAAGTATGGAAAAATAAAAATAAAAAATATACAGATAAGGTAAAATTGCTCCTCCAACTACTAGCAGGCAAATCAATTCTAAAATTGCAAATCGAGAGTAAATGTGGCCTGAGATAAAAATGGAAAAGAAGGATCCACCCGGCAAACACACTATCATGACTTTCGATTCTCTTAGTAGCATAGCATTGAGTAAAGAAGAAACTAACTGAGAGAGGAGATGGATAAAGCAGCTCCAAACCAGAGTTAGAGGAATGAAAGTCATAAGGAACAAAGAAAATCAACAGCAAAGGAGTGATACACAGGAGGAGATTAAGAAAGGAAAAGCAGCCCAACTGCACAACACAATGCATAACTTCTGGTAAGCACAGAACAGAAAAATGGGAAATGTTTAGTCTGAGTGAATCCAAAAATAGAAGGGTAAGGAAAAGACATAGACAAATGGGATACATTCAGGAGAAAGAGAAGATATGATCTCATAATCACCAAAGGTCCCCAAATCATCACCTCATAGCCATAGATTATATCACAAGATCTTACAGGTAAATTTTAATAATTCACTGTGAGGGTAAATCTGTATAAATCATTTTCAATGAGTAGAAAAAGATTCACTCTGTGACCTTACTCATAGGACTGAGATGATTACTGAACAAAGGCACACATAAAATATTTGTAACAAACCACTACCAAACCGTGTCTACCAGTCAATTCATGCATGGACACCTGTGTGTGTCTTACAACTAGAGTCCATTCAAGGACTACAAGGTGACTGAATATCAGCAGAACTGTCAATGCAAATCACCACTTCAAAAGAAGAGTGGGAAAATCATACGATGCCACTCATAGATAGCTCTTAAGAAAACCCAATAATTATAGGCTGGGAATATAATTCAGTGGTAGATTGCTTGCCTAGTGTGTACAAGATTTTTATCAACTGTACTTCAAAACCTAGAAAAAAATCAATTCTTTCTAACTAAATTATTGGCACATTAAGTGAGCCACTGATAAGTTCACTGCCTCTCAGCTTCACATTTTCTTTAGTCGGTTTTGGTGATAGATGTTAAGCTCTGCCACCAAAGGGTAGTGGAGGACACACAAAGGAAGGATCTCAAGGATGCTCAAGCACTCTTGGATTCATGTAGTCCTGCAGGATGGATAGCAACTGAGAAGTTTGTTTTCTTTTTTTAAACTGCTCAATATAGTATAGCCCATGACAACTAATGAAGAACTAAGAAGGCAATGTCAAGTTAAGTGTCCTCACATTTATATAATTAATAGTTATTACAGATGTAAAACCTTATCTACTACATTGCATTTTGCTGATACTTTCTGTGCTCTTTTCTCTCCATATATTAGATACCAAGTATCACAGGATCACATTTATTTTTTTATTGATTTTTCTTAATAAAACTCTATGAATTGACCATGTAATTAACAGACTTATCTAATTAACCAAAAATGTAATCAAGAAGTAGAAAACCAGGAGGAAGAGGAAGAAAGGGAAGGAAGGAAGGAAGGAAGGAAGGAAGGGAGGGAGGGAGGAAGGAAGGAAGGAGGGAAGGGGGAAAAGAAGGAAGGGAGGGAAGGAGGAAAGGAGGGAGGGAGGGAGGGAGGGAGGGAAGGAGGAAAGGAGGGGGGGGAGGGGGGAGGGAGGGAAGGAAGAAAGGAGGGAGGGAGGGAGGGAGAGAGGAGGGACAGAAGGGAGGGGGAGGGAGGGGACTCATGAACAGCCTTACCTATGAAACCTGCAGGTTCCAATAATGACCACCCTGGCAAGATGTGCCCATTGACCCAATAATAGCATGAATATTAAGGGGTAACCAACTGCTTCTTTAGTGGATTTAAACCTACAACACAGGAGGTAACTCATGCCTGCTACTATAAACCTGGGCATCTGGCTAGGAAGGTCATGGGCTACAGAGAAGAAACTACTACTATCAGTCTGCTAAATAGAAATATGGTCTTTTTGTTTTGTTTGGGTTTTTTTGTTTGTTTATTTTCCTCTTATTGAAAATAGATTCTTCTCACATAATGTATCCTGATTACAGTTGTCTTTCCCTCTACTCCTCCCAGTTCCTCCCCAACTCCCATCAGCATCCACTCCCTTTCTATCTCTCATTAGAAAAAAAAAAAACATCCTTTTTAAGAGATAATAAAATATAACAAAATAAAATATAATAAGCTAAAACAAAAACTATCCCATCAGAGCTGGCCAGACAAACCAACAGAAAGAAAAGAGCCCAAGAGAAGGCATAAGTATCAGAGACCCACTCATTTGTACATTCAGGAATCCCATAAAGACACTGAACTGAAAGACATACTAATAAATATAATAAAGTTAATCCTAAATAGATTTCTATCCATAGATCAGTGCTGCTCTCAGCCTTCCTCGGAGAAATCTCAAATCACAGCAGCAGGTTAAAGCGCTGTGATAAAGGATTGCTGTAGTGTTCGATCTAATGGTCTGCTTGTGCCAGCCTGCCAAGGAAACAGCACCAAAGAGAAGGTGGAAAAAACAGACGAGTCAAAGGATGGCAAGGGGTGCTTCGAAAGACGTTCTCTGGACATGACATGGCGTTGTGCTCATGACCTCACAAGGGCTGTTGTCACCTGTAAAGATCTTCACAAGTATGGACCTGTCAACGTGTCATCATGGAAAAAGGGAAGGTTTATAAACGCCCCGGGGACTACAGATAGGCTAGGGGAAGGAAGGGACATCACCTCCTTTAGTGGTGTGGCCACTGAGAAGTTGCCTAGACCCCAGGAAATAACTCCCCATTCATGCTCATGCAAGAAACCCTAACTAAACTGAGTCTGTGAAAATAGACATGAAAATAGAAAAGGAATTTGTTGGAAAGAAGGTTTTCAGTGGGAAGTTGGGATGTAATGGAAGGTGAAAATGACCAAAATTTACTGTATACATGTATGAGACAGTCAAAGAGGAAAACAAAAAAAAAAACAAAGACTATGCAGCTATTATAGAAGTTTCAGACTAAGATCTTTTTGTTTCCGTGACCATGGGAGAGCTGTCCCCATTTCTCATCTGCCAGACCAACCCCACAGTTGGCCAGGCCCAGACCCAAGGTTATGACTTGGCCTGCCCCAACATCCACACTATCTATGATCCGCTGGAGCACGAGAAGGGACCAGACCCGCAACAGGAACTCCACAACACAGGGTGCCAGCAGGATGTCCAGGAAGAGCCCTAGTGAGTGCCCAGCATCGAATGGTGTAGTTGGAGACCAGAGTTCTCAAACCAGACCAATGACTCTTTGCAATGAACACTTGCAACTAGAGATATATGGACAAAGGGGTGTGCGGCATAACTTGTTGGGTCATACTGCAGCTTCCTCTGAGATTTTTAATTCCTTCTCTTTTTTATATTTTACTTATTTTATTTTCTTCCTTTTTTTTTCTCTTGAATTTTGTTTTATTTGGGGGAGGCGGTGTGCAGGGGCAGAGGGCAAAGCAACAAGGAATGAATGGGAGGGATCAAGATACATGATGTGGAAACATTAGAATAAATAAATAAATTTTTAAAAAGATCTTTTTTTCCATCATTAAAAATAAAAAAATTCAAATATGTATCCAGTAAATGACCCAATGACACTTGCTGAAACAGCACCCATACTCTATCAACTTTATCCAAGGCTTCGGTCACAAAAGAAACTAAGTATGCTGTTTAAGGGACAATGGGACACAATGGCGAAGGACCCGCTGGAAATGGCTAGTCCAGAGCTAAGCATTCATGCTGTGCTCTCAAAAACAGGACCCTGACTTTGCCAGTCTGCAACCCTGCCAGGAGCCCCGTAGGCTACGTAGGTCATGAAGGCAAAAGGAAGGCACTCACGTGGTGACAGTGTTGAAGCCACAGGCCCGAAGCTTCAGCAATCTGTCCTTCCAATATTCCCTGGGCACACGGAAATAGTGGATGGAGCCTCCAACTATCATGAACTTCTGACCTTCCAGGGTGAAGTAGGCTTTGCCCTGAGCATTGTTTTCAGTGCTAAGTCCCACTGTTCTGTTCATCATCTTGAAAGGGGTCAGACGAGACCAGCGAAACCTGGATTGGAGGGAAAAGAGAAAAGGGGTGCGTAGAGGCTGCTGCAGACCTCCAGGTCAATGACGCTCCTGTTAGGAGGACACACTAGACCACTTGTGCTGCTTACCCTTCCCCAGGAAAAGAGACAGAGCTCCCCACTCCCTGCTCGCACCAACCTTGCAGGAGACGGTTTCAACATGTTATATGTGAAGTCACAGCGAGGAGCAAGACCTGATAAGACAAGCGGCAGGAAGAAGATGACCATTGTTCTCTTCCACGAAAGACACTTGCTGCAAGGAAAAGACGCAATGACAAGGGGAACAGGACTAGGAAGCTGATCCAGACCCTTCTAGAGGCCCATGGCAAAGGACACCCATCACAGGCAGGTATTCTCCCAGGAAACCCAGTGTAAGGGAGGCTGCAGCCCCATACAAGTCCACAAACTCCAGGGCTCCCACAAATCCTCCTCCTCCCTCACCCCCCCACCCCCCGTGGGACTTGAAACTCAGGTCACACTACAACAGGACAAGGCTGAGCACTTGGGGGTAAGGGATTCAGGACTCTCCATGTACAGGGTCCAGGGAAGACGCAACCAAAGCACCTCCTCACCATCCACAGCTGCACTGTCATGCCCAGAGGCAATGTGCAGACCTAAGCAGGGTAGGGTAGAGGGGGACCTGCAGAGGAAAGAGCTGGCATGGAGAAACTTGTAAAGGGCGTCTGGGTACTAAACTTGCAAGCGACTGACTGGCCGACCTCCAGAAAACGGTGTGGGAAGTCTAGAGGCCTCCAGGTGAGCACACTCAGGATGATGAGGGTGGGGGAGTTCAGGAAGGGCATGTGCCTCGAAGGGCTGGCAGGGCTGGGGTCTTAGACTCCAACACAGGGGAAGCAGAAAGGGTCACCTGAGGTACGCCATCGCTGGAAACCAGGGAGCAGAGGTCCCTGCAGCTCCTACTCTCTTGGGTACCTCAGAAACAGGACCTTCAGTCAGGGCTTACGGCTGCCAGGCCTGACCCAGGCTCGATTCAGCTAGTGACTGGATGAAATGCGTCAAGAGTTGGGGGCAGGTCCCAGAACCTTGACACCGTGGTGCCATCCAGGCCAGCAGCCACTACAGCCAGTGACTGGGTTCAGGGTCTTCCTGGACGGTACCCATGGACAGCTATTGACTCTGGACACTGTGTATCAGAGCCTACAGGCTATTCTGGCTCCCTTAGCACCCAAATGCCTCCCCACACTGGGAATACAATGGGAGGATCGTCAGGGTTATCTTGTCAGCCTTGGCTTGCTCACAACACAGAGAGAGGAGGGAGAACGGAAGACTCCTTCAGGAAATTCACAGAGCTGATACCACGTTGCAGAAAGTGACATGTCACAAAATTAATATACCAAAATCAACACCCTTACTATATACCAAGAAAGACTGAGAAAGAAATCAGGGAAACAAGCCCATTCCCAATAGCCTTTAAAAAAAAAAAAATAGCTTGGAGCAAACCTAACCAAAAGAACAAAAGATGTAATATTTTATTAAATACCCCTTCAGGCTGCTCTTTCCCCATCTCCCCCCATCCCTCAATGATAAGAACATTAGATCCTCTGTCATTTCCCATGGGCTTTTGTGTTTCTGGGGTTTTGTTTGTTTATTCCCACTGTGTTTTCAGGTTTTGTGAATTCTTTTGCTCTTTCAACACACATATTCTTTCCTCTGTCCACTCCAGACCATATGCTGTTAGTTATAACAAGTCTAGCAAAATAACACAAAAAATAATTATGATTTTTTAAAAATGTCCAGTACCCAAATAAAATGATCCAGAAAAAAAGAAGAAGAGTCAGGCCTGGTGACACACACCTGTAATACCTGTTGGTGGCTACAGAGCCAGATTCTGGAGGGGGGAAGCAATCTAACCTGCAAAGCAAGAAACACAGAAGAGCATAACACACAGCTGGGCAAAAAAGCCCAGGGGGTGAGACCAGGTGAGCCCTGCACTCTGGCTCCTCTTCCCTACCCAGTCCCCACCAGCTGGCTCAATGCCTTGCCCATGCTCACAGTGGTAGAACTCTCTCAGTTCTGTAGTTCAGTGTCTTCACCCTCACAGAGCTCTTCTCCAAAGACCATGATACTCTATAAACAGAAATGACTGTGTTCTTGCACAGCCAACACCTTGGACATTTCCTTCACAGCACCTCTCTGATGTTACACTGTTTACTTGTCCACTCACTTCTTGAGGTGGGGGTTGTTTGTTTGTTTTATTTTGCTTTGTCCTTTGCCACCATAAGATAAGGTTTAGATAGGCAAATTCTCATTGCATTAAAAAAAATGTATTTCCTGAACTCAGGGTTTAACTCAATGGTAGAGTGTATACTTAACATATATGAGGCCCTGAGTTCAATTCTCAGCACTGGAAAGGTATAGAAATTCCTTTCTTAGACATCACAAAGTTCTTTTTTTTTTAAGTTCTTTTTTTTTTAATAATGTCATGGGCATTTCATAAAGTCAAAACAAAAGAATCTGTTGTATTATGACTGGCAAGGGCCTTGGTCATTTATAGAACACCACCACAGACTGTGGTTAGTGAGGCCATAGGCTAGGATACAGCTGATATGCACGTTTCAGTCCTGTGTAGTAAACACATTCAGCACACTCTTTGGAAACAAACACAGTGAAGAGAATACACTTTCCCACAACAACCACATAATGCTACATCTCAGGTTCAGGAATTCCAAGATTATCTTCCAGGAATAGGGCAGGACTTTGTTGTTCTCACTTGGCGAGCATTCCCATGGTTCCATGCCCAACTGTAATCACTTCAGAAATAAAGATTAAAGGAAAAATTCTAGTTTGGAGAGGAAAAAATTATCAGCATTCCTTAAACTTGATGCAATATTGAAGGGGAAAGCTTCTTGTCTTCCTCAGCAAATATGCCAAAAAAATTTATTTTATGTCTAGACGCAGGGATGGTCCATTAATAACTTCAGCAACATCACCCATGGGTGGTGCTCTGAACTCTTTGTGTCCTTTTGAGAACTAACTGAACATCGCCAGTATTTTCTCCTTTATCTCCACAGCAAAAAGAAACATTAATCTAGAACTTTTCATTCTCAGGACATTTAGGTTGACCTTGACACCACTTTGAATTGTGAACCCTTACCTTGACTCCCACAAGCACTCTACCTTTGAGCCACACTCCAAACCCCATGTAAGCTGGATTTTAATTCCATGTCTTGAGCAAAACTGAACCAAAGAATTGAGATTTTATAATATTCTATTCCTGTAAACCTGTGCTTTGGTGAGAGCAGAGACTATGAGTGTCGGATTCATTACTGGATCCCAGCAGCTCAAGACTGCCTGGCATACACCATGTCCTCAACAAGTGTCTGTTGGCTAAACAAATAGTTTAGACAGCTACAGAAGGGATGGCTCCTCCCAACGTGAGTGCCCCCTGATGTGTGAAATAGTGGGCTCAGAGTGAGGACTCCACATACTAGGAAAGGAGTTTTAGCCACACAAAGCCAAGCAAACAGGACTGGCCACTCCTGAGACACCAAGAGTAGAGCCTGTGATCTTTGTGAAACTAGTTAACCTGTATGACTCCTCTTAGACAGAGATAGCGCATGCATGGTTTAGTAGAAATATTCTCAGTCTTAAGAGCGAAAATTACAAGAAACCTAGTTCCACAGATCCTGTGTGTGTGTGTGTGTGTGTGTGTGTGTGTGTGTGTGTGTGTGTGTGTGTGTTCGTTCATGCAGGTGGGAACTCATGCACAAATGGAGGCCAAAGACCAGCCTCAGATATTACACCCTCAGGTGCTGCCCACCTTGATTTTTGAGGCAGGATCTCTCAATGGGACTGGAACTCCCTAAATGGGCTAAGCTGGCTGGCCTTGGAATTCCAAGGATGATCTGTCTCCACTTCAAGCAGATTCCCATGCTAACTTACCTGACTGAGCTAGCTCCCCAACCTAATTGCACAGATTTTTAATTGGCTATGTGTAACATGTATCTTAAAAGGTCTTAATAAAAAAATAAAGCCAAACTTGAAGCCAGGTATTGGGGTGAATGCTGGAAGATCAGAGAGGCAGAACAAGCCACAGCTACCTCACCTCATCAATTCCTCAGCTGATCCTGTTTCCTCAGACTGGAAGCCTCTGAGTCCTCATCCACATCGATCTCAGCTGAACTGCTGCTCAAAAGCCTAATGCTTAACCAGGCTCTAGTTTCTGGTCCTCATGCCTTATGTACCTTTCTGCTTCCTGCCATCACTTCCTGGGATTAAAGGCGTGAGTCACCATGCCTGGCTGTTTCCAGTGTGGCCTTGAACTCACAGAGATCCAGGCGGATCTCTGCCTCTGGAATGCTAGGATTAAAGGTGTGTGTGCACCATTTTCTGGCCTCTAAATCTAGTGGCTGTTCTGTTCTCCGACCCCAGATAAGTTTATTAGGGTGCACAATGTATTGGGAACACAATATCACCACAGCTATGTGATTTCTCATTTGAGCAACAATGTAGACTGGTGCAGCCATATCTGATGGGAACAGTAGAAGTCATAAAGCCAGCACAGCTGCTTGACAAAGATCCAGCAAAGCTGAACCACATAATGGCCACCATGCTACTTTTGGTTTTCATCTCCACCTGTTGTATACTTGGGAGACTTTTAATATTTGCACAATATGGGTATGTTGGATTGATGAAAAATTTCTTGTGAATTATTTATGCTGCTTCTAAACTTCCCCAAGAAAGTCCTGAACATACTACCTCTTCTTCTTTTAAGGAGATATCCTTACCTACTTGAAAGTCTTCCTTATGCCTTGGAGGTTGTGACTCACATAAAGAAGTCAGAAGTCTCTTTATGAGTGTCTATGAGACAGCTGTTCCTGTACCTACACAGGAACAAGATATTCAAAACAAAGTAAACTTAAAAAGGCCAACAAGACTTGGTGGGCTAGAGGAGTTGGCCACAGATCACGTTGCAAGCCTCTTCCCACTATACACGCAGGCAATTACGTGGCATATACAGCAACAAAGTTAGACTAGATGAAGTTACCTCTGCCCTATACAGAGACTTATATTGATGAACAAAAAATCGAGTGGAAAGATGGTAAATGAACGAGATGTCAGGACCTCTCTTTCTTAGAAAAGTTAGCACATACAGACTCACTGTAATGTCATATGACCAAGGAATAACAGAATGACAGGATTAGGCAGATAGACAAATTCTGTAAAGATATAAAATATAAACATTGAATGATGCAAGAATTTTGAATAATAACTGCAGCGGCTTTGGCCTGAGGATTTTTCTTGGGCACTCTGACCATTAAGAGTTAATAATACACTGCTTGGGACATGGCAATATACCTGGGCTGGCTTGAAAATTTTGTTTTGGTCTAATGTCCTTGTAGCCACAAAAGCTACCAGCCTGAGAACAGGCTGTCATATTCCTTAAGATTCTTAAAAATTGGGTTATAGGGCTAATGAGTAAAAATGATAATTCTGTTTATCAGTGATGTCAAAACTTGAGGGAAAGTGATTGGAAATGATAACTCTGTTCTGTCATAGTTTATTAATGATGACTAAAAGATGAGCAAGAGGAATTGAAACACATATTCAAAAAACAAAAATTATATGATCTATGTTTTGGGACAACATCAATATATCTCTACTTACTAAATTCTGTATACATAAAGAAGCACCCTGGCTTGCTAGTCAGTCAAACTGCAAAATTCTCCCAACCCCCATGACCTGGCTCACTCTGTCCCCCACCAGTTCCTTACATCCTCTGCTAGGACCTGTCCATTGCCAGGGATGGCTCCCAGCAGTAGACCCAAAATGAATCAGAATGCCTAGTCCCACCACATGAGCAAGGTATGTTAGAGGCAGAAAAAAGGAGAGACATGCAGAATCAAGTGAGATACAGAGACATCTAATCGGTCACAGTTCCTGTGCACCATTTTGAACTTTATTTAAACAGTTGTCTCCAGTGATTGATTGAGACTCAGAAAGACACTTGTCCCAAGAGTAGGGTTATTCTGCATTTTTATATATCAAGGTAGGATACATCTCATTACATAGGGAAAAATATGTACGCCCTACTTAAAGTATGTACAGACACTATCCTAGGTAAAACTGAGATCAGTTTAGGAATTTACAGAAAAAATTGAAATAATACCCTGCACCTATCTGACTACAATGGACTGAAGCTAGATAGATATGAACATCAACAGGAAGTACAGACAGTGCACGAACTTATGGAAACAGCACACTACTGAATGGTAGCTGGGTCAAAGAATAAATTAAGAAGCAAATTTTAAATTTCCTAGAATTGTATGAAAATAAAAACATAGCATGCCAAACTCTAAGGGACACAATGAAAGGAGCCTTAAAGGAAGGTTTATGACACTAAGTGTCTACATCAAAAAGCTTTAGAGATCACAAAATAATAACTTAATGATGCACCCTAAATTTTTGGGAAACAAGGGTAGATAACACCCAAAAGAAGCAGATGGGGAAAGATAATCAAAGTCAGGGCTGAAGTGGACATTTTTAAAGTGCAAATAATCAATGAAATGAAGAATTGGTTCTTTGAAAAGATTAATAGGGTTGGCAAACCTCTAGCCACATTAAATAAGAGAGAGAAGATCCAAATTAATAAAATTAGAGACAAAAAGGGAGATGTTACAACAAGCTCAGAAAATTCAGAGAATCATAAGGACAAACTTTAAAAGTCTGTATTCCACAAAACTGGAAAATCTAAAAGAAATGGGTGAATTTCTAGACCTAGATAAATCAAGATGAAATAAATAACATGAATACATCTATAACATCTGATGAGATAGATAATAAATCTCAATCATAATCTGGAGAGATTGCTCAATGGTTAAAGTACATGCTGTTCGTCCAGAGAACCCAGATTCAGTTCTCAGCACCCACATCAGGTGGACCACAGCCACCTCTAGCATCAGCTCCAGGGGCATGTGACACCTCTGGCATCCTTGGCACTGGTACCCACAGGCACATATCCATACACAGACCCACAGATGCATAGTTAAAAACAATTAAGTAAATTGTTTTCTTTTTAATCTCTCAACTAAAAATAGCCCAGGGCCAGATAGATTCAGTACAGAATTCTAGCAGACCTTTAAAGGAGAATTAACACCAGTCCTCCTCAAACATTCTATAAAACACAGAGTGGAGGAACACTTCTAAATTCTTTTTACAAATGTAGTATGATCCTGATACCAAAACTAAAGAAAAACAAAAAAAAAAAAAAAGAAAAGGATAGGCTAAAATCTCTGAGGAACATGGATACAAAATATATCTCAATAAAATACTTACAAACTGAATTGAAGAACACAGCAAAAACATTATTCACCATAATTAAATCAGTTTCACCCCAGAGATACAGGGATGATTCAAAATATGTAAATCAATAAACGTTATCCACTAAATAAATATACTCAAAGACAGAAACCTCACCAGATGTAGAAAAGGCCTTTGAGAAAATTCCAAATCCCTTCATGATAAAAAGTCCTAATAGACCTAGGGATCTTAACATAAAGGCAATATTCAGCAAGCTCATAGGCAACATCTTGCCAAACTGAGAAAAACCCAAAGCATTCCACTAAAATCAGGAACAAAATAAAGAAACAACCTGTTCAACATAGTCCTTGAAGTCTTATCTAGAGCAAAAAGACAAGTGAAGACAATAAATGGAATACAAATGTGAAAAGAAGGAGTCAAAGTACCCTTACTTGTTTATTTTATACATAAAAGACCTTGAATATTCCATCAGAAAATTCCTACAACAGATAAACACTCATCAAAGTAGCAGGATACAAATTGACATGCAAAAAATCAGTAGCTTTATTATACTAGAGATGAAAAACACTTAGAAAAAAAGAGGGGGCAGTACCATTCACAAGAGCCTCAAAAAATTCCTTGGAATAAATCTAATCAAAGAAGTGAAAGATTTATACAATAAAAACTTTAAGATGCTGAAAAAGAAATTAAACAAGATATCAAAATATGGAAAGACCTCCCCTGCTAATAGGTTAGTAGAATTAATATTGTGAAAATGGCCCAAAAATTCAATGCAATAACTACCAAAATGTCAACACAACTCTGCACAGAAATGGAAAATATAATCTTAAATATCATGAGAAAGCACAAAAGACCCATGATAGCTAAAAATGTCCTGAACAATAAAAACATCTAGAGTTATCATTATCCCATATTTCAAGTTACATTACAGAACTATAGTAATAAAACACCAGGGTACCAACATAAAATCAGACCCATTGATGAACAGGCTGGAATTGAGGACCACCTCATAAGCACTACCGTAGTGAGCTGGGCTCTACCACACCAACCATTCATCACGTGTCCCACAGACTTGCTTGCTTACAGGCCATTCTAATAAAAGCATTTTCTCATTTGAGGTTGTCTCTTCCCAGTTAACCTAGTTTGTGTCAAGTTGACAAGAAAATTAAGCAGCACAATAGGCAATTGATAGCTTCCAGGAGAGGATGAGTCTTTACAAGTGGACCATGCTCTGATAGAAAGCCACACATCTGAGAATATATGGCCAGAACTCAGTGGACTTGTTGGGTAAAAGAAAAAGAGGATATCTGGAAGGAGTTGGGGAAGAGGTGAATATAATCAAAACACATCGTAAAAAAATCTCAAAGAACTCATTTAAACAATTTTATGAAAAACAAAACAAAACCTTGGGTCAGATTCCTGCACAATCCTGAATGAGGGCATGTTAGCCATTTAACAAATATGTCTCTAAAGCTGCTTGCTCTCTTCTCTCAAGACTAAAGACACAGAAAAAAAGCAATCAAACTATTTTCAAGATTTGCAGAGATGTTATAATCAAAAGATTGTCCTGTTCCAGGCACTGCCCTAAGCCTGGCAGGAACAGTAGCCTCATAATGAGAAGGCCTCACCTACAAGCAGAAGGAAGGGATCATCTCATAGGAACCAAATTACCCTCAAGGGTCACCTCCCCCAGCGCATCGCAGATCTAGGACTCTTCGCCAAGCCCGGTTTGGCCAAGCCTGCAGACTGTGTTGTGTTTGCCCCGCTTTACAGTGTGGTCTCTTGGCATTCTCATCCCTACCCCCAACACAGGACTAACCACTTGATCCCTTTACCGTCCCAGTATAACGAGCTACATCAAATAAATTCCCTCTCTGCCTCTCAGAAAGGGAACTTAGTCAAGTAATTGTTCAGTTTGACTTCTGGGGTGAATGAATGGCCAGACCTGATTTTTGAGACACCTCTAAGTTAGTCCTCTGCCACCTAGGGCTCCTGTTAGCTCAAAGTTAGCTGAAGAAGCTACTGTTGTAAAATGTTAATTTCAGGACAAAGGTGGCATACATAAAGATGGAAAACACTGAGAGGTCGGACCTCCAGGATACCAGAGAAGTCTTGACTTGTGACGAGGAAAGTGGTCCATGTCTAGGATTTGGCTGCTTCTAGGGAGAAATTTCCAGTCAGCATTACCGTTGGGTTTCCAATGGGCATAAAGCCCAAGAGTCTGGAGAAGCTTTTCTGAGTTGCGAGAAGTGGACTCAGGGTTTCCAGTCTCAATGCTTTCTTCATCATAATGTGGGTGTGAATAGAATTTGATATGTCCATTCCTAAAGGCTCAAGGTCCTCCTCTGTCATCATTTCTAGAAAGCTCAGTCTTTGGGCTTTTACATAACAAAGGCTTTACTTGTCTATGGTAGTGTCCCTTGTGAAAAAGAATTGCAACCCAGTGTTCCTTAACAAACATGTGCATCAGTTGATGGAAGAAACACAACCCTCACCTCAAAGGAAATAAAAGATAATTCATTCTGGAGCCAAATTTGAATATCCATTGCTCAGAAACACAGATTAGGTCTCCTCAAATCCAACATGGAAGCAGTTTCATGAATTTTGTTTTTTGGTGTTTTTTTATAATTACATTTAAAAAAGTAAAAACTTCAAATAATTACAGAAAAAAGAAAGTCGTAAGTCAAGGCACATTTCAAATACATTGGTGGAACCATCAGAGAGGCATTTATAGCAAAATGGGGGAAATTTTTCTACAGGCCTCAGATGCTATCTGATAACATTCTTAGTTTAGGGGTAGTAGAGGTTAATGGCCAGCTAAGTTAATAGATTCAAAAAAGTTTTTACCGATACAGGCCCAGTGGCGGTCCACAGAGGTAGACAGGCCCAGCTGCGGAGACAAGCAGACGCAGGCAGGCCTGTGGCAGCGGCCCACGAAGGTAGACGGGCCCAGCATCGGTGGCCAACAGGGACATACAGGCCCGGGGGCAGCTGACAGGGACATACAGGCCCGGCAGACCACAGAGGTAGACAGGCCCAGGGACGGAGACAAGCAGACACAGCTTGGAACAGGGACGCCCCTAACCCCAACACCTGGGGAAGAAGCTATCTCCGTGGGACGGAACCAGAACGAATCTGAACACTCCGTCTGAGGACAACCCAGGGCCCAGCTGCTGATCCTGTGAAACCCAAAAACTTGGAGGTGTTGGTGAGACTACCCCGCTCAGCTGAAACCCATATGGGAGAGGATTCAGATGCCTACAGTTTGAAGTCTGAATAAACAAGATCAGCTGAGGAGTTGACAAATGAACAAAACGTGACCTGGGAACACAGAAGAAGGCGCTACCCAGCCACCAAACCAGATCACCAGAATCATAAGTATAAATTTCACCGACTGAAATCAGCTGCCCCTGAAGAAATAGCCCAATAGCACCAATTTAACCAAGAACCCCTACTAAACCAAGACTAAAAATTAGAACAAGAGAGGCACTCTCAGACACAGACACCACTTGCACCGCACAGAGGAAGAGATGAGTAGACGCCAATGCAAAAATACAGGCAACAACATAAAGACCTATATGGCAACATCAGAACTAAGTGATTCTACACCTGCAAGACCTGAACATACCAAGACAGAAGAAACAGAAGAAATCAACCCTAAAAATGACATTAAGAAGATGATAGAGGCCCTTAAAGAAGAAATAAAACATTCCCTCAAAGAGGAAATAAAAACTTTCCTTAAAGAGGAAATGAAAAACTCCATTAAAGAGGAAATAAAAAACTCCCTTAAAGAAATGGAAGAAAAAAACGAACAAAAAATGGGAAGAAATCAAATCAAGCCAAGAAAAAGCAATTAAACAGATGAAAGAAACATTCCAAGATCTGAAAAATGAATCTGAGACAATAAAGAAAACACATGCTGAGGGAATGCTGGAAATAGAAATCCTGATTAAACGAACAGGAACTACAGAAACAAGCATAACCAACCTATTGCAAGAGATGGAACAGAGAATCTCTGACACTGAAGACATGATAGAGAAAATAGATTCGTCAGTCAAAGAAAACACTAAAGACAAAAAAGTCGTAACACAAAACGTCCAGGAAATTTGGGACACCATGAAAAGACCAAACCTAAGAATAATAGGGATAGAAGGAGAAGAATACCAACTCAAAGGCACAGAAAATATATTCAATAAAATCATGGAAGAAAACTTTCCTAACCTAAAGAAAGAAATACCTATGAAGATACAAGAAGCTTACAGAACACCGAATAGGCTGGATCCAAAAAAAAAAAGTCCCCTCGCCACATAATAATCAAAACACTAAACACACAGAACAAAGAAAAAATATTAAGAGCCGCAAAGGAAAAAGACCAAGTAACATATAAAGGTAAACCCATCAGAATAACACCAGACTACTCAATAGAGACTATGAAAGCTAGAAGATCATGGATAAATCTCATGCAGACACTAAGAGACCACGGATGCCAACCCAGACTATTATACCCAGCAAAACTCCCAATCACCATTGGCGGAGTAAAACAAAATATTCCAGGATAAAACCAGATTTAATCAATACCTGTCCACAAACCCAGCCCTACAGAAAGCACTAGATAGGAAAATCCAACCCTAAGAAGCTAAACACATCCATGAAAAATCAAGCAATAGATAATCCTATACCAACATACACCACAGAAGGACAACACAACACAACCACAAAAAATAACAGGAATTAACAATCACTGGTCATTAATATCCATCAATATCAATGGTCTCAACTCACCTATAAAAAGACACAGGCTAACAGAATGGATAAGAAAACAGGATCCATCCATCTGCTGCATACAAGAAACACACCTTAACTTCAAAGACAGACACTACCTCCGAGTAAAGGGCTGGGAAAAGGCTTTCCAAGCAAATGGACCTAAGAAACAAGCTGGTGTAGCTATCCTAATATCTAATAAAATAGACTTCAAACTAAAATCAATCAAAAGAGATCAGGATGGACATTACATATTTATCACGGGAAAAATCCACCAAGATGAAGTCTCGATTCTAAACATTTATGCTCCAAATACAAAAGCACCCACATTCATAAAAGAAACACTACTAAAGTTTAAAACGCATATCAAACCCCACACATTAGTAGTGGTAGATTTTAACACACCACTCTCACCAAAAGATAGATCTACCAGACTGAAACTTAACAAAGAAATAAAGGACCTAACAGATGTTATGACTCAAATGGACCTAATAGATATCTACAGAATATTCCATCCTAACACAAAAGAATATACCTTCTTCTCAGCACCCCATGGAACCTTCTCAAAAATTGACCACATGCTTGGACACAAAACAAATCTCAACAGATACAAAAAAAAAAAAAAATGGAATAACCTCCTGTATCTTGTCAGACCACCATGCCTTAAAGTTAGACATCAACAACAACAAAAATTATAGAAAACCCACAAACTCATGGAAACCGAATAATGCCCACCTGAAACATCAATGGGTCAAGGAAGAAATAAAGAAAGAAATTAAAGATTTCCTAGAATTCAATGAAAATGAAAGTACAACATACCCAAACTTATGGGACACTATGAAAGCAGTGCTAAGAGGGAAATTCATAGCTCTAAATGCACACATGAAGAAGATGGAGCAATCCCATACCTATGAATTAACAGCACAACTGAAAGCTCTAGAACAAAAAGAAACAAACTCACCCAGGAGAAATAGACGCCAGGAAATAATCAAATTGAGGGCTGAAATCAACGAAATAGAAAACAAGAGAACAATACAAAAAATCAATGAAACAAAGAGTTGGTTCTTTGAAAAAATCAACAAGATAGACAAACCCCTAGCCAAATTAACCAAAAGGCAAAGAGAGAGCACCCAAATTCACAAAATCAGAAATGAAAAGGGAGACATAACAACAGACAACGAGGAAATCCAGAGAATCATCAGATCATACTTCAAAAACCTGTACTCCACAAAAATGGAAAACCAGAGAAGATGGCGGAGACAAGCAGACGCAGGTAGGCCTGTGGCGGCGGCCCGCGGAGGTGGACGGGCCCGGCGGCGGCCGACGGGGACATTCAGGCCCAGTGGCAGCTGGCAGAGACATTCAGGCCCAGCGGAGGCCCACAGAGGTGGACAGGCCCTGCGGCAGAGATAAACAGACGGAGGTGGACAGGCCCGGCGGTGGTGGCCAAAAGAGACATTCAGGCCCGGCGGCAGCCCACAGAGGTGGACAGGCCACACGGCAGAGACAGGCGGACGCAGGTCGGCGACCTGCGGAGGTGGACGGGCCCAGTGGCAGCAGCCGACAGGGACATACAGGCCCGGTGGCAGCTGGCGGAGATATACAGGCCCAGTGGCAGCCCGCAGAGGTGGATGGGCCCGGCAGCAGTGACAAGCAGAGGTGGGTAGGCCTGCGGTGGCAGCCGGCAGAGACATACAGGCCCGTTGGACGCCCGCAGAGGCAGACAGACCCAGTGGAAGCTGACAGGGACATACAGGCCCGGCAGTTGAGACAAGTGGACGCAGGTGGGCCTGTTGTGGCGGGCCGCTGGGGTGGACAGGCCCGGGGACAGAGAGGGGCAGACACAGCTTGGAGCGGGGATGCCCCTGGCCCCAACACTTGGGGAAGAGGCTATCTCCGTGGGTCGGAACCAGGGCGAGTCTGGGTATTATGTCTGGGGACAACCCAGGGCCCATCTGCTGATCCTGTGAAACCCAACAACTTGGAGGTGTTGGTGAGACTACCCTGCTCAGCTGAAACCCATCTGGGAGAGGATTCAGATGCCTACAGTTTGAAGTCTGAAGAAACAAGATCAGCTGAGGAGTTGACAAATGAACAAAACGTGACCTGGGAACACAGAAGAAGGCGCTACCCAGCCACTAAACCAGATCACTAGAATCATAAGTATATAATTCACCGACTGAAATCAGCTGTCCCTGAAGAAACAGCCCAATAGCACCAATTTAACCAAGAACCCCTACTAAACCAAGACTAAAAATTAGAACAAGAGAGGCACTCTCAGACACAGACACCACCTGCACCGCACAGAGGAAAAGATGAGTAGACGCCAGCGCAAAAATACAGGCAATAACATAAAGACCTATATGGCAACATCAGAACCTAGTGATTCTACACTTGCAAGACCTAAACATACCATGACAGAAGAAACAGAAGAAATCAACCCTAAAAATGACTTTAAGAAGATGATCGAGGCCCTTAAAGAAGAAATAAAACATTTCCTCAATGAGGAAATAAAAACTTTCCTTAAAGAGGAAATGAAAAACTACCTTAAAGAGGAAATAAAAACTTTCCTTAAAGAGGAAATGAAAAACTCTCTTAAAGAAATGAAGAAAAAACGAACAAAAAATGGGAAGAAATCAAATCAAGCCAAGAAAAAGCAATTAAACAGATGAAAGAAACATTCCAAGATCTGAAAAATGAATTTGAGACAATAAAGAAAACACATGCTGAGGGAATGCTGGAAATAGAAATCCTGACAAAACGAACAGGAACTACAGAAATAAGCATAACCAACCGATTGCAAGAGATGGAACAGAGAATCTCTGATACTGAAGACACGATAGAGAAAATAGATTCATCAGTCAAAGAAAACACTAAAGACAAAAAAGTCGTAACACAAAACGTCCAGGAAATTTGGGACACCATGAAAAGACCAAACCTAAGAATAATAGGGATAGAAGAAGGAGAAGAATACCAACTCAAAGGCACAGAAAATATATTCAACAAAATCATAGAAGAAAACTTTCCTAACCTAAAGAAAGAAATACCTATGAAGATACAAGAAGCTTACAGAACACCGAATAGGCTGGATCCAAAAAAAAAGTCCCCTCGCCACATAATAATCAAAACACTAAACACACGGAACAAAGAAAAAATATTAAGAGCCGCAAAGGAAAAAGACCAAGTAACATATAAAGGTAAACCCATCAGAATAACACCAGACTACTCAATAGAGACTATGAAAGCTAGAAGATCATGGACAAATCTCATGCAGACACTAAGAGACCACGGATGCCAACCCAGACTATTATACCCAGCAAAACTCTTAATCACCATAGGCGGAGTAAACAAAATATTCCAAGATAAAACCAGATTTAATCAATACCTGTCTACAAACCCAGCGCTACAGAAAGTACTAGAAGGGAAAATTCAACCCAAAGAAGCTAAACACATCCATGAAAAATCAAGCAATAGATAATCCTACACCAACATACACCACAGAAGGACAACACAACACAACCACAAAAAATAACAGGAATTAACAATCACTGGTCATTAATATCCATCAATATCAATAGTCTCAACTCACCTATAAAAAGACATAGGCTAACAGAATGGATAAGAAAACAGAACCCATCCATCTGCTGCATACAAGAAACACACCTTAACTTCAAAGATAGACACTACCTCTGAGTAAAGGGCTGGGAAAAGGCTTTCCAAGCAAATGGACCTAAGAAACAAGCTGGTGTAGCTATCCTAATATCTAGAGAAAAAGGATGTTTCAAAAGAGAAGAAGTCTTGTGGCAATGCCTCAGTGGTCCAGGTAACTACCAGAACTTGGAAATCCGAGACGGAGACTAAGGCAGCAGAGATCTAGAGTGGAGTGCTGAGTTCTGGCAAACAGCTGCATCTTTCTTCCAGTAAGTACCTGAACAGGGCTGATGTGAATTATGTACAGTCCAGATTTTAAGAATCATACTCTCTCAGGGATCTCCACAAACTAGTGGGTGTCCTCCCTCACTGCCCCTGTGAGACAGTCTCTGTACGGGAGAGGCCTCACGTGACTTTGTCTCTGGTGTTCCTCTGGGGACATCTATGTGAGAAACTGTATGCTCCAGAACCAGCTCTCGTGTCCTTTGGCCAATGCCGGAGTGTGAAATAGTCCAACGTGGGAAACAAAAGATGATCCCAATCGGGAATCGTGACATTTTTTTTTTTTTGGATGATGGTCATGTTCTGTTTTGAAATAACCTCTGTGTATTTCATTTATTTTCTTTTACCTGGCGATCTCTGAGCAGGCTTCAGATTTTGACAGTTGATGAAAGATACGACAAGCATTAATGTGTGGGTGAAATTCTGAGTGAAGTTTTGTTAAAGTTGGTTGAACTTGGGATTGACTGGGAGGCCAAAGATTTAAAAAGGAAAAGATTCTCTCAAGACACAAGTTGTGTGATAATAGTGTGTTTTGTGTGTGTGAATGAGAATTTGTAAATGTTGAATTCTAGGCTTCGACAATCATTGTCAGTGCAGATAAAGCTGCAAGTATTTTTTCAAATATCTTAAGTTATATTTTCTTTTTCAGAGCTGCTTCTTATTTGGGGCTCCTTTTTTTTTTAATTGAGGCATAATTCATAAAAGGGTATATTGTTTTGATGAGACTTTTTACAACTGTGGCTGGATGTCTTTCTTTAGTCTTCCAAGAAGGGCCATTTTACTTTTTTAGAGTTACTTTTTAAAGTCATGAGGACAACAACTTGGACTACTATGCATGTAAGTGCTAATGCAAATTAAAACCCAAGTTGACCTCCAGCAGCAGTTCATTCTATGTTGACAGTGAGAGAACACTTTGCCTGTTAGGATACTGTTACTCGTGGACTGAAATGCTGAAGAAACCCCTCCCCCTATTTTGTTTTTTGCAAAAATCAAGGTATATTCTAGGGTTTCCTGGTTGACCTCAACAGATAAACTGAGATGATAGTCTTAGTTCAGAAATGATCTGAATGTAGATTTACAGTCTATGTGTACAGCTGGCTAAGTGAGATCGCTTTCACAGTTCTGCATGTATCCCATCGGCTCCCCATTAGTCACTGAACTCTTAAAACTGGTATTGTAACATTATCACAATGTTTTGCGCCAATTTTATAAACTTTACAGTGCAATATGTGTTCCTTTTCTGAGGCAAACCAAAGGTATATTTCTCAAAGTTCTGCTGCTAATAGCAGCGTTGATGGAGGATTTTTTTATACATTTGTAATAGATAGAAATAAACCAGAAAGAAAGAAGAAAAAAAAGTGGTGGAGGAAAAGGTGAACATTGCAAGAATACTCAAAAGGGCTGAGAGTTGCAAACGCCAAAAATGGCTTTGCATAGTAAATGGAATAGAACAGCTCTGAACTATAGCTTACTTTTCCTGGTTTGGTCTGACAGAATGATTGAATGCTTTTGTACAAAAATCAGAGCCTTAAAAACAAGGATTTGGTGAGATTGTAAAATGGTGTGCCACTTTGGCAAAACAGTTTGGTGGTTGGTCAAAATGCAAAACTTTGTTACTCTGTTACTCAACAATTCTACCCTTAGGAATAAATCCTCAAACTACTGAAAATGTGCACCTATGAAACATGTACATGAAAGTTTACAGCAGTGTGTTGCTAATAGTAAAAAAGTTAAAACAACTCAAATAGCTATCGAATACTGGAGAGAAATAAAATGTGGCTTATTCATACAATAGAATATTATTAAGACATAAAAATGAATGAAAAACTGACAGATTAAATGACTTTGGTGAACCTTCATAATTTCATTTGTAGATCTTTCCATTTCTAATTTATAAATACATTTGGGGTTATAAATTATAAATGTACTGCCTCCTGTCAACATTGTATACTTCTATTTGATGATTTCTGTGTCAAACATTATATGGAAATGTTTCCAAGTATTTTCTGTATTAACTGTGAATGAATAGAACAAAATAAATTGCCTGTGATGGAAAAAAAAAAAAAAATGGAAAACCAGGAAGAAATGGACAATTTTCTGGATAAATACCACATACCAAAATTAAATCAAGACCAGATAAACCATTTAAATAGACCAATAACCCCTAAAGAAATAGAAACAGTCATCAAAAGTCTCCCAACCAAAAAAAGCCCAGGACCAGATGGTTTCAGTGCAGAATTCTACCAGACTTTCAAAGAAGAACTAATACCAATCCTCTTCAAAGTGTTCCACACAATAGAAACAGAAGGAACACTACCAAACTCTTTTTATGAGGATACAATTACCCTGACACCCAAACCACACAAAGATGCAACAAAGAAAGAGAACTACAGACCAATCTCCCTCATGAACATTGATGCAAAAATACTCAAAATATTGGCAAACCGAATCCAAGAATACATCAAAACAATCATCCATCACGACCAAGTAGGATTCATCCCAGGGATGCAAGGATGGTTCAACGTACGAAAATCAGTCAATGTAATACACCATATAAACAAACTGAAAGAAAAAAAACACATGATCATCTCCTTAGATGCTGAAAAAGCCTTTGACAAAATCCAACATCCCTTCATGATAAAGGTCTTAGAAAGATCAGGAATACAAGGAACATTTCTAAACATAATAAAAGCAATTTATAGCAAGCCAACAGCAAACATCAAATTAAATGGAGAGAAACTCAAAGCGATACCACTAAATTCAGGAACAAGACAAGGCTGTCCACTCTCCCCATATTTATTCAATATAGTACTAGAAGTTCTAGCTAGAGCAATAAGACAACAAAAAGAGATCAAAGGGATACAAATTGGCAAGGAAGAAGTCAAACTTTCACTATTTGCAGATGATATGATAGTATACATAAGTGACCCCAAAAACTCTACCAGGGAACTCCTACAGCTGATAAACTCCTTCAGTAAAGTGGCAGGATACAAGATCAACTCAAAAAAATCAGTAGCCCTCCTATACACAAATGATAAAAGGGCTGAGAAAGAAGTCAGAGAAACATCACCCTTTACAATAGCCACAAATAATATAAAATACCTTGGGATAACACTAACTAAACAAGTGAAGGACCTTTTTGATAAGAACTTTAAATCTCTAAAGAAAGAAATTGAAGAAGATATCAGAAAATGGAAGGATCTCCCATGCTCATGGGTAGGTAGGATTAACATAGTAAAAATGGCAATCTTACCAAAAGCAATCTACAGATTCAATGCAATCCCCATCAAAATCCCAACACAATTCTTCACAGACTTGGAAAGAAAAATACTCAACTTTACATGGAAAAACAAAAGACCCAGGATAGCTAAAAGAATCCTATACGATAAAGCAACCCTTGGAGGCATCACCATCCTTGACCTCAAACTCTACTATAGAGCTATAGTAATAAAAACAGCTTGGTACTGGTATAAAAACCGACATACGGACCAATGGAATCGAATTGAAGACCCTGACATTAATCCATACACATATGAACACCTGGTTTTTGACAAAGGAGCCAAAACTATACAATGGAAAAAAGAAAGTATCTTCAACAAATGGTGCTGGCATAACTGGATGTCAATATGTAAAAGATTACAAATAGATCCATATCTGTCACCATGCACAAAACTCAAGTCCAAGTGGATCAAAGACCTAAACATAAATCCAGTTACACTAAACTTAATAGAAAAGAAAATAGGAAGCACTCTTGAATGCATTGGCACCGGAGACCATTTCCTAAATAAAACACCAACAGCACAGACCCTGAGCACAACAATTAATAAATGGGACCTCTCGAAACTGAGAAGCTTTTGCAGGGCAAAAGACACAGTCAATAAGACAAAAAGACAGCCAACAGAATGGGAAAAGATCTTCACCAACCCCACATCTGACAGAGGATTGATCTCCACAATATATAAAGAACTCAAGAAACTAGACATCAAAGTACTGAACAGTCCAATTAAAAATGGGCTAAAGAGCTAAACAGAGAATTCACAAAACAAGAACTACAAATGGCTGAAAGACATTTAAAGAAATGCTCAACATCCTTAATCATCAGAGAAATGCAAATCAAAATGACTCTGAGATACCACCTTACACCTGTTAGAATGGCTACGATCAAAAACACCAATGACAACCAATGTTGGAGAGGATGTGGAGCAAAGGGAACACTCCTCCACTGTTGGTGGGAATGTAAACTTGTACAACCATTGTGGAAATCAGTATGGCGGTTTCTCAGAAAATTAGGAATTGAACTACCTCAAGACCCAGCCATCCTACTCTTGGGCATATACCCAAGGAATGCTGATTCATACCATAAATATACATGCTCAGCTATGTTCATAGCAGCACTATTTGTAATAGCCAGAACCTGGAAACAACCTAGATGCCCATCAACGGAAGAATGGATGAAAAAAATGTGGTACATATACACAATGGAGTACTACTCAGCAGAGAAAAACAATGAAAGCATGAAATTTGCAGGCAAATGGATGGAACTAGAAAAAATCATCCTGAGTGAGGTAACCCAAACCCAGAAAGACAGTCATGGTATGTACTCACTCATAGGTGGATTCTAGATATAAAATAAAGAACAATCAGACCACAACCCATAGAACCATAGAGGCTATATATATAGCATGGAGGTCCCTAGGACAACTGTGGCTTATAATAAATTTCAATTTTACTCAATTATTGAAAAAAAATAGCCAAATGAATGGAAACACATGAACTATGAACCAAAGGTTGAGGGGCCCCCAGCTGGATCAGGCCCTCTGAATAGGTGAGACAGTTGAATGGCTTGATCAGTTTGGGAGGCAACTAGGCAGTGGGACCAAGTCCTGTGCTCATTGCATGAGTTGGCTGTTTGAAACCTGGAGCTTATGCAGGGACACTTGGCTCAGTCTTGGAGGAAGGGACT
The DNA here is from genome assembly GCF_004664715.2 of Peromyscus leucopus. NCBI lineage: Eukaryota > Metazoa > Chordata > Mammalia > Rodentia > Cricetidae > Peromyscus > Peromyscus leucopus. Next base: position 45,132,789 of record NC_051069.1, on the reverse strand, counting down.
GGACCTGCCTGGACTGAGTCTACCAGGTTGATCGCAGTCCTCGGGGGAGGACTTGTCCTGGAGGAGGTGGGAATGGGGGGTAAGCTGGGGGTAAGGGGAGGGGGTGGGAGGGGGAGAATAGGGGAACCCATGGCTGATATGTAGAACTGAATGGTGTTGTAAAATAAAATATATATTAAAAAAAAAAGAAAAGAAAAAAATTATGGACAGAACGTGAACCTTGACAAAGAGCTTACAGTAATTATTTGAAAAAAATTAACAACAAATATCCCAAAAGCAATAAAATTGATCTTATAAAGAGAGCTGATTGGATCTTGCCTTGAATTGTACAGGAAAAATCCATATCTGGAGTTCGTACATTTTATACAGATGCCAACAAACAAGGAAAGGCAGGTTACAAATCAAAAAATTTAAGTAAAATGGTTCAAAGTCCTTATAATTCGGTTCAAAAATCAGAATTGTATGCTATTCTGTTGGTATTAATGGATTTTTCAGAACCTCTCAACATAGTAACTGACTCTCAGTATGCTGAAAGAGTGGTGTTACATATTGAGACTGCAGAATTTATCCCTGATGCTTCAGAATTAACTTCACTATTTATTCAATTACAAGATACAATCAGGAAAAGAAGTCATCCTTTATATATAACTCACATCTGATCCCATACTCTAGCACAAGGCAATGATGAGATTGATAAATTATTGACAAAAAAATGTGCTGGAGGCCTCAAAATTTCATAAAAACATCATGTCAATAGTAAAGGTTTAAAAAAGGATTTTTCCATAAGCTGGCAACAAGACAAAGACATAGTAAAAAAAAAAAAAAATGTCCTACTTGTTCCTTCTACAATCAAACATTACCAGCAAGATGTAACCCAAAGGGTACTCAGAGGAATAAAATCTGGCAGATGAACGTGTTTCACTTTACAGAATTTGAAAAATTAAAATATGTACACCATACCATTGATACTTATTCAAGATTTCAATGGGCAACTGCTTTGAGTTCTGAAAAAGCTGATTCTGTAATCACTCATTTGCTAAAAGTTATGGCCATCATGGGTATACCTGCACAAATTAAAACTGACAATGCTCCAGCATATGTCTTCGTTAAAATGAAACAGTTTTTTGCTTATTACAATATAAAACATATTACAGGCATACCACATAATCCTACAGGTCAAGCAGTTATAGAAAGATCAAACAGAACTCTAAAGGATAAGCTAAATAAACAGAAAGGGGTAATAAAGAAAAACCCAAAATAGACTACATAATGCCCTATTAACTTTAAATTTTCTCAATGCCAATGAGAAAGGAACAACAGCTGCAGAGAGACACTGGATAATAGAAAAAACTACAGAATTAAATCAGCCTATATACTTTAAGGATGTGCTGACCTCAAAATGAAAACCAGGGTATGTGTAACGTTGGGGACGAGGTTTTGCTTTTGTTTCTATAGGAAAAGATAAGCTGTGGGTACCATCAAAATTGATAAAGGTTCGATTTGAACAAGAGAGACCTCTTAATTAGAGGAGGTGATAGTTCAGCAACCAACATCCAATTTAAACTAACTTGTATCAATAACACATGCCTTTTCATTTAATCAGATAATAACCTGCCAAAAAGGAGCATCCTCAAAATTAGTCTTGGGAAAAGATTTTTGTTTTTGTCTTTTAGGAGAATGAAGGTTAAGGAATCTAAAGAACACAGGACAAATGAGACAACTAAAAAAAAGGGACAAATCATCTATCCCAGGAAACAGAATGAAATGGCGTATGGATATATTATCTAAAAAATTTTATGTCTTCCTAAATGTTTGTTTCTGCTCTTCTCTAAAGATCTAACACTATTGGTCTTCTAATAGTCCCAGTTCAATTAAAATTTAAAGCTGACTTTGGAGTTGGAGAATGGCTCTCTCCTTCTTTAAACTCAAGCATGTTGTTAAAAGGAAAATGAAAACTCCCTGTATCATGTCAGAAGAAAAGAGCCATCTTCTGCTATGGGACAGGAGAAAAACCAAATTAATTAAGAGACTATTCTATTACTAATCTCAACTCTTTGATTCTATTCTGATTCTTTAAACTTTTCTTAAAGTATAAATTTTATATCAAAATTTATAAGATCAATATATAGGGAGAGATATACATTTTAAACTTTGTTAAGATATAAATAGTCATATAGAGTACTAACTAATTCTAAAAAGAAAAAAAGGCTTCAATTAGCTACATATATATGTCTTTGTGTTCGAGTCTCTTATCAATTTTCTGCAGGAAATCATGGCCAGGCCTAACATCAACTAAAGTCTCCAAAAAGAAGATGGGGCCCCACAACAACAACAATTCCACGTGGACAATAATAATATCACTAAGCTGACAAACATCATCTACAGATCAGCTTTAAACTACAAGATTCTCAGAACAATTTTGAGAGGGCTAGCTGAGATGATTCAGTCTCAAAGACTACTTAAATAAGAACTTGAGATAAACCCTGAAATTTGGCATTATACACAGACTGGATAATAAAGGATATAGTTACCTTTCCTAGAATTTGACAATTAACTTAAAATTTTTCTTTCAGGATAAAGATATATTCGCCCATATCCAGCAGGAAGCAATTTTAAAAATATGACGCCCACATTCCCAAAGAGGTGATGTGGAGCAGGTGGTTTTTTGGTCTTTTTAATGGGTTTTGGGTCTGAGATAATTTTCATTGTTTAAGGGGGTTGGTTACAAGTTGTTGTCAAGGGTTAAAAAAAAGGCTAAACAAAGGAGATTAGATTTAAGGTTCTTGTTTTAAAAAAAAGACAATTACTAGTTTTAAATACTTTACTTTGGATTGGATTGTTTTATATTGTATACAAATTTGAAATTGATATTGTTAGAAAATGCTATATGTATATTTCTAATTGTACTTATACTGTTCATTTAACAATGTAGTACAATTTTCTGATCCTTGAATGTTATTATTACCAACTATTAGGATATAAAGAAAATAAAGTTAGTAGTTAGACATTACAATGGAACTTATAGTCATATTAGGTATGTTTTAAAAACTGAGCAGATATATTTTAGATAGACAGGTCATTTTCAAACCCTTCAGAGATCTACAAAATATGGCATTTAAAATGTTTTAATAACTTAGAAAATTTTTCTTTTTTGAGACATGTCGGCTCCTGGCAGTACCAATCTACTTCAGAAAAAATATGGACATTAAAGAAACTGCATATGGGGGCTGGAGAGATAGCTCAGAGGTTAAGAGCACTGACTGTTCTTCCAGAGGTCCTGAGTTCAAATCCCAGCAACCACATGGTGGCTCACAACCATCTGTAATGAGATATGGCACCCTCTCCTGTATACATAATAAATAAATAAATCTAAAAAAAAATTAAATTCATTAAAAAAAAAGAAACTGCATATGGAGTTAACTTTCATTGTGGCAAAAGTTAGCCACTGGACAACAAAATATCCTTGAATCAACATGGACAAAATGGACAGACAGGACACTAAACAAAGAACTACTGATTCTTGCCAAAACAAGTGTGGTTAGAGCTTTATCAAAAGGCATCTTCTGAGGCCAGGACAACATGGCACTATCCCTAAAGTGGCCTTCGCAATTCGGAAAAAGTACAGTGCTCTTTTCTTCGAAGGCAGCTGAACAGGCAGTGGGCCAATGGCTTCTGATGTGCAATGGAACAGCAGCTGAAACAGTTATTCTTGAAGAGTAACTAAGCTCACGCCTCTCAATAGTAGACTGGCATTTGATAGAGGGATGTGGAGAAGAATGGGATGCTGAGATGAAGCCATATATACACAGCCAAAAAGAATGGACAGCTAAATTAAAAAACCATCAACAATTTCCAGAATTTAAAATCTTGAATCATGACAAGACACTAGTGGAATTTAGGTGTTTCTGGTACATGGACTGCTCTCACCAAATGTGAGGTCGAACTGTTGAACTTGTGTACATCCTATTTCACAAATGAGTCTGTCAGATACACTAAGCCTATAGGCTGAAGATGATGCCCCAGCACTGCGGAGAAACCTCAGGTGACTATCCAGGCAGCTGGCTGTTTCTGTCAACTCACAAATGTTTTGGAAGTTGCTTACATGCACTTCCTGTTTTTATTTTTGTTAGCTAATATTATTTCCTCCTTGGGTCTCTGAGGGAGTTGAAGATTAGTTAGTTATAGTTGAAGGTTAGTTAGTTATAGTTAAAGATTAATTAGCATAGAAAGTGAATTAGATACATTTTGGACTTACCAAAATAGGATAGATAATGAAGTTATTTTCTCTGAATTTGTCAAATACAAATGGACTAGACATTGTTTAGGTATTTATTGTTTGTATATATTGTACATAGTTATTATACTTTGGTATATAGTTTTTCTTTTGTTTTTTTTTCTTTTTATTAAAATAGAAAAGGGGAAATATGGTGGTATTTTATTTGTACTGAAATGTGATTTTATTTGTATGTTAATAAATAAAGTTGCTTGGGGTTCAGAGCTAATAGCAAGCCATTGCAGAGCTGGGTGTTCGTGGCACATGCCTTTAATCCCAGCACTTGGTAGAAGAGCTAGGTAGATTTCTGTATGGTCAAGGATACAGCCAGCATTGGAGACACACGCCTTTAATCTCAATACCATAAAAGACCTGGAGGGCTGTACAAACAGGCAGTGACGAGGCAGTCATATGTTTGGGTTTATAACCAATGAAAAGGCAGAACAAAAAGACTATATAAAGACAAACACACAGGAAGTAGGTCCCTTTCAGAGAGGTCTCTTGGCTTAAGAGGCTAGCTGCAGCAGGTGGTAAGGCTCTTAGCTCTGATCTCTTGGCTTTCTTCTTTGCAAAAAAAAAAAAAAGTTTTTACCTATTAGCCACATGATGATTAGTTCCAACACAGAGCTAGGAAAGGAATGGGTATTCAGAGGGCTAAAGCTAACCCTTGGGTAATTAGCCTCTGGACCTGCAACATTCCAACCTCTTCACATCACTGCAATTCTATCTTCACTCAGTCTTTGCTGACACAGCTTCTTTTTAGAGCTTCTCATTGACATATCCATCACTTTTCATATATCATAGCCTTAAAATATTACATTTATCAGTTATATATTAAGAACATGCCTAGTGGTCGGAGAGGTGGCTAGGCAGTTTAAAACACTGGCTGCTCTTCCAGAGGACATAGATTGAATTCCTAGCACCCACATGGTGGGTAAGAACCATCTGTAACAAGGGGATCCATTGCCCTCTTCTGACTTCCACATGCACTGCATACGTGTGGTACATAGATGGATAACACAGCCAAGATACCCAAACACATAAAAATAAATAATAATAATAATAAAAGGATCTTTTTTTTTTAAAGGCAGAAGATTTTTACAATCTGAAAAGAAACAAGAGTATAAGATCTTTAAAAGAAAGAAAATTCTTATAAAAGAAACAAAAATTAAACTAATAAAAGGTACATTTAATATACATTATTTAGAGCTATTTTGATTAACATAAAGTATCTGTATGTCCTTTTATATTTGTTACCTTTGACTATAAAAAATGAAATAATTTTTTTTTTTTACAAAATCTGTTTTGGAAGAGAATCTTTATCAATGCCACTTTAGCTAATATAAAAATTTGAAGCTTAATAAAATTTTTATATTATAGTTCAATGAATGTCATTTAAAATACAAAAGTAGCATTGAAAGGAGGCTGGAGTAACGGCTCAATGGTTGAGCACACCTGCCACTCTTCCAGAGACCCCAGGTTGGATCCCCAGCACCCTCTTTCTGCTCTTTTTCATCTTCTTTCAGATCTCAGTTGTTAACACTGAAAAGGAAGGCAGTGTCCAGCTGCAGAGGGTATGGAGTCGGGTCCCATCTGTAGCTTATGAAGCTTTCTCTGGGTGTCAGCAACTGATTGGCAGACAGAATGATGCCCCGAAGAGCCTGTCCTTCCTGGAATGAGAGCTCCAGATGGGTGGATTTTCTGAAGTGTCGATTATCCTCTTGAGAAATAGGGTGGGATTTTCATTCCTTTTCTTTGATTAAGCTTCCTTTTATCTTCCTCCAGCTCCTCTGTTTCCCCAGGGTACAATGAGTTCTCGGGCCATGAAGTCCTGTGCATAAGGCATTTGGAACATTCCCCTTGATTCCTACAAAATAGAAGCAGCTGTGGAATGGTGCTCTGGGACTTCAATCTGTAACAAATTGATTAACTTAAAACAGTGGAAAGAAAAGATGAATAAATCAAGCGTCTTTACTTGGGTTTCAGATACAGAGTCCTGGGCTTTCAATGCAATATTGTTATTAGAATAAGACGAAAAAGGAATCTTCAGGTGAAAAACAAAAAATGAAAAGCCATTTGTATGAAGCATATTTTCAGTAAATAAATGGTTATCTTAGAGTTTCTATTGCTAAGACACGGACCAAAAGCAATATGGTAAGGAAAGGGTTTACTTCCCTCACACTTCCAAGTCATAGTCCATTATCAAAGCAAGTCAGGGCAGAAACTCAAGGCGAAGAACTTGGAGGCAAGAAGTAAAGCAGAAGCCATGAAGGAATGCTGCTCACTGGCTTGCTCACCCTGCTTTCTTACACCATTCAGGTCCATGGGCCCAGGAGTGGTGCCACTCCCAGGAGGCCTGGCACTCCTGCATCAATCATTAATCAATAAAATGCCCTGTGGAGCTGCCTACAAGCAGTCTGATAAAGGCATTTTCTCAACTGAGGTTCCTCTTCCCAAATAATTCCAATGTATGTCAAATTGGCAACAACAACAACAAACTAGTAAGGATAAAGATAAAAGAAAATAAGGGAAATGCATGGTAGTAAAGGACTTTAAACGTGATTAAAGGATTGTTCCCAAGTAGAAATTCTTAAAGTGAAAACAAAAAAAGAAATCTTGGGCCACTCTTGTGGGTACAAACCCAGCAGGAGGACCTGCTTCCTGGCTCTAAAGGAGAGGGATCCAGTGGCTTCTGCCAGCCAGCCATTAGCCTTACCTCCTCACCTACAGGGTGCTCTAGCTGAGTGACCAGTTCCAGTGGTCACTGGCATTCTTTGAGGACACTTGGAAAGACAAGGCAAGGGCTTGCGTGCATTTGGATCTTCTCCCAGCCCAGGTCTCAGTGCGTGCTGGGAGAGTGTGACCTCATCCTTTAGTCAGGTGTCTGCTAGAGAAGGAGGCTGGCAGAAATAGAGGATAGTGCTACCATGCTTTAAAGCTGACTCTGAGGCACTAATGGTCCTTGAGGATTTGAGTGTCTATCTTTTCCAAAAGTGTACTTGCACAGAGCCTGCTCAATAACCCGACTCAGAGACAGGAAATAGTAAGTCATGTCAGGGGACGATGCTACTGACTAATGAGAGTGAAGAGAGGTAAAGAGCTCCAGAAAGACGATTGCAGAGGAAGGCTTCACAGACGCCAGTGTGATGGACTGCTCCATGGTCTCTGAGCAACTTCCAGCTTGCCAAGGATACATGAACACACGTATTCCAGAGCAAAGGAAATTTAGGAGTCTTTTAGCTGCTACTGAAAACGGTGGTCCACTCGAGGCCCTCTCAAACTATGTGGATGTCAAATTTACTGTTCACACTTGAGATCAGAAGACAAAAAAACACTGTCTATGTCCACTGTGCAGGAAACAGTGCCATGAAAATTCTTACCTTAATTCCCACCAAAGGACTCACACTGGTGAGAAACCTTCTGACTGGGGCCCCTGGGGGAAAAGACTCCGTCCTAAAACAAATCTTGATAAATACAAGGGAATCCGGACAGAAAACCTGACTCCTGTTTTCACTGTGGGAAGAACTTGTTACAGCATTCTCATGAAAATCACCAGAAATTAAAAAAAAAAAAAAAAAAAAAAAAAAAAAAAAAAAAAAAAAAAAAAACTTCTCAAAAATGGAAATAAAGTGTATGCTTCATCTGCAGAGTCATGAGATTGGGAGATCATGAAGTTGGGGTGATGGTGGGTGGAGGGTTGCTCAGTTGTTTAACTGTACTCATTGTGAGAGAACTAATCTGCATAGAAGATCCAGTTACAGAAATGAAGCCAGGAAAAGTCCTGCCTCAGCCTGAAACATTTCATAAGGAATTACAGATCCCCAGGCTACCTTACAAGATACGGAAACATGAGAACCTTATTAAAAGACATCTTGGTTGAAACCTTAGAGTTCTAGAAATTTCCCAAGGAAGGAAATATTTCCAAGGGCTAGATCTCCCTTGGCATCTGGGGCTTTTGGACTAACAAGCTTTCTTTGTGAAGTTGTACAAGCTGGGGATAAAGAGCCCTATGCCTTGTCTACCTCCCATCTCTCACAGCTTAAGGTAGATATATACAGTCTGTATTTGGCAGGGTGCTGTTTCTGTAGACAGGCCCCCGCTCCCAGGGTACAACATATCAATAAGGTCAAAGAGACAATACACTTCTAGATAATTGTGTCAAAATGGGAAAGTGGGAGCCAATGATTCAGCAAGCAGCTTCGTGACAGAGGAAGACTCCTGAGGACTTGACAGGTCTTGGTTGACTCAATCAAGGTACCCAAAGTTTGCCAAACCAGTGATGCGCTACATTCTCAGAAAGGGAACAACATGGGTTCCAAGTTATTGGCTTGTCAACCAAATTATTTACCAAATACCTTAATGATGAAAATTAGAAATAGTCTTATTGGAGCTGAGGGTATAGCTCAGTGTTGAAAAATTTGCCTGACATGCAAAGCAGAGAGAGAGAGAAAGAGGGAGAGGGAGGGAGGGAGGGAGGGAGGGAGGGCGAGCTCTGTTGCAGCCTAGACTTTCCAAGTTAACCACTCTTATGCTTTATTTGGAGATTCTAACCAATAAACTATTTCTAATCAGGAAAACAGCGATTGAAATGGGGGCTGGGACTATAGCTCAGTGGATAAAGTGCTTGCTGCTCAAATATGAGGACTGGAGTTCAGATTCCCAGGATACACATAAAAGTTGGATGCAAAGATAGATGTCTAGGACTCCAGCCCCAAGGGGTCAGAGACAGGGGAGTCCCTGGAGCTCATTGATCAGCCAGCCTAGCCAAATCAGTGAGCTACAGATTCAGTAAAGAGATTCCATCTCCCAAAAAGGGGGTGGTGGTGGAGAACAAAAAAGGAAAATACCCAACATCTACCTCTGGCTCCCAAGAGCAAATAAGTGTGTGTGTGCACACATACACCACAGAGGTACATGCATAAATGAACATGTATATATCACATAAATATACTCACATAAACAATATACACACTGTCTTTCCTCTCTTTCTCTCTCCCCCACCAAGAGACACATACATACACAAATGATTGAAATAAAATACTTAAAACTATCCTCATAGACAACACAAAATCCCATAAAAACTCAGGAGAATCTATTGACATCCTATTGGAAATTAATATTACTGAAAACCGTGTTCCAACAGACAGCCTATAAACAACAAGCGCCAGTCATGAAACAGAATAAGAAAGCAATAATATTTATGGTATTATAGGACTTGGAGGGTACAGACCCTGGAGGGTACCCACTGGGATTTTCAGCTTTTTGTGTCCCTGAGCATAGATTTGAACAGAGACACATGAGTAGTAATAGAAGAAAAGATAGTTTATTAAAGGTAATCAACATTTGAGGGTGGAAGTACGTCAGAGCAAGGTAAATGTCAAAAGCTCAATGGCACTAAACCATCAGAAATTGTGAATGTTTATGGGTCATTTACATGGCACCTGCTTTCTCCCATTTTTGTATACTACGGGTTTTTTTTTTCCCCCCACAAGTGCTCTGTCTGAAAGGATTTAAAAAAAAAAAAAAAAAACCAATGTCGAAGTGGGTACTTTTCAGCAGGCCCTGCCGAGGTGTGCCACTAAGCAAACACGCCACACACAACAGAGTTAGTGCAAGAGGTTTACTGGGGGAAAGGGAGCATGAAAGAGCGAAAGGCCTCCTGGGAGTGGGGACATGAGAGAGGCAGCCAGCCAGACAAACAAGCAGACAAAGAGACAGAACAGGGAGGAGACAGGAGAAAGAAAAGAGGCAAGAGAGGTAAGAGAGGAGCAAGAGAGAGACCTGTGCCTGGCAGGCACTTTTCAGGGGTGCACATGTCGAATAGCTGATGGCGGAAAGGTGATGACGTAACTGCTGAGTCAGGCTGCTGTGGCTGCGGAAGCTAACACTGGCTCTTACATGTAACCCTTGACTAGGAGTTTCCAGGCTTTTCGTCTGTTTGTGTCTATGTCATTGATTCTTTCATAAGCTAATATTTTTAAATTTTATTAATTCTTTTTTTTTTATCTTATGTGTGAGTGTTTTGCTTACATGTATGTATGTGCACCAACTTGTGTACCTGATGCCTGCGGAGGTCAGAAGAGGGTATTGGATTCCCTGAAACTGGAGTTGGGTTGTGAACCACCATGTAGGTCCTAGTCATCAAACCCTGGGTCCCCTGCAAGAGCAACAAGTGTCCTCAACCACCAAACCATCTCTCCAGCCCCAGCCAATATTTTTTTTACACATATACAACGTACCTTGTTCCTATCTACCCCCATCTCCCTCCTCTTCACTCCCCTAAACACCTCCCAACATGAAGCCTTCCTACTCCCAAGTCTTCTCTCATATGCTAATCTCCATGCCTCTCTGCCCAGGACAAAGGTTGTTTATCAAGCAGTCAGTCAGAAGGTTTGATTGATTTTGAATATCTTAAAAACTCTTCACTCATTCTGGGATGCTCATTTTGGGAAATGATCTAAGATAGCCATAGTTTCGGTTTCAGATGAGTGAGTTTATTAAAGCCTGGAGCAAGCAAAAGTAAGAGAACAAGTAGCAAGTATCAGATAACAGATAATATCATCAGATTTAGCACTTACATCATCCAGCAGAGTAAGTGGAGAAGGAGCATGAGGGTAGCCAGCTGGAATGCCCGACTGAGGCCCTGGGCAGAAGACAGCATACCATTGGGAAAGGGTTCCAGGTCAAAGAATCAATAGTAAGCAGCAGATATATAGAGGGGAAAAACTTAACAAATTGAGCACTTAGAAAATCCAGCAGAAATGACTGGAGAAGTCCTCATGTCATGCTGCAGCTCCTAGTTGAGAAACTTCAAGGCAGAGCTGAGTGTTCTCTCCATGTGTGGGCTTCTGGTTTCTTGTTCTCACAGCAAGCATTTTATACCATGGGACAAACAATAGTGACCTCTTAGAAATGACTCACCTTCTACCTGTTTTCAAGAACACACTGTTTTTAATGCCTATAGCTGCTCTCTGTTCTTCTTCCTCCCTGTTTCAGTCAGGGGTCAGCAGACCCCCTAGGACGTTGAATTAAACATGCTTGGATCTGAGACAAGTGGGTCTTTGTTGCTCCTGGAATCCACATTTAGCAATTGTAAACAGTGTGTGAGGATTTTCCAGTATAATTCATATTGCATGGGAACAAACTTGAGAAGAGCCCAGCATGTGTTCCTTCTCTTTCTTTTCTTTTAAGTGTGTTTACTTATCTTCAGGCGGCGGAACCTGGAAAATGGAACCTAAAATGAGGCAGACTAAAATCTTATGTGATAGCTAACTTTATTCAGAGCATCAGACAATTTATACCTTGAGGGTTAAGAAGAAACATAGTAATGTATAGAGTTTTATTGACATCAGACAAATTTGTCACAGTACAGCCTCAGAAACAAGTAAATACAGAGACTTATATGATACAACTGTATGCATGCAGTTCTTCTTTTTTTAGCTTATTATCTTTATATTTACTTGAGTTGGTTTACGATCTTCAATGCTGCTGTCATGGGCAGTGAGTTTTTGCTAGTTCGTTAGATTTTTTTTGTACTACTTTGCTGGATATTGTTTTATTTATTGACCAATCAGAGCAATTTGACATACAGACCATCCCACAGCAGAGTAAAGTGTACAATCACATGGATAAGCCTCATGCAGCAGAAACATATTTTTCCACAGAGGCATATAAACACATAACAATAGCCAGTTGTAATGAATAATCTGAAGTAAACTCAGTCCTATCTGCTACACCTGAGAGGGGCACGAAAGCACATTCCTAGAACGTTCCAAGAACAACTGAAAGAGCTGAGGTCACGAGACTCTTGTCTTGTTTTCTCACAGACACTCCTCTGTTGAAACTCCGTTCCTGGACCTTGTTCTGACATCAGTGCACTCATCTCATCAGCCTGTCTACTTCCTTCTTCCTTCATCCCCTCCCACCTTCACCTTCCCTGGAACACTGGGCAGCCCCCTTGTGGGAAGATCAATCATCTATTCCAACATCCTCCAAGGCTTGCCATCCCACATGCTCAGGAGGGTGGGGATGGGGATTAGGGAGCACTCAAATCCTTGACCAACTTGCCGGACAACCCCAGGCTCATGCCAGGGTCACAAAGCAACTGCATCTGTGACTGCAAGAGAGGCCCTGCACTTACCCCAAAGATGAATGCCCCAGTGGTAAGAAACATGAACGCCTCTACTCCATGGTGATAACTGGACTTGGCCATTTACGGAGCCATGTGTTCCCAACACACCACAAAGTATGTACACTGACCACAGGCAGATGGTAACTGTGTTGGCCAAAGATAGTGACAGCCACATGAAGGATGCCAAATATTTATGGCATAAGCCACATGGGCAGCCATAATGGTAGCCATGATGGTGTTGACAAAGATAATGAACTCATGTGTCAGTCTCAGGTCTACAGTTCAAACAGCCACTGTGTCTCCCAAACGCCATCAGACTCTATGTTCTTTTGCTACTGTCCCTTTGTATCTGTCTCTATGATCTTCCTTCATCTCTCTACTGCCCACTTTTACCTTCCCCGAGACCCATAGGGAGAGTGGGCACAGATGTCAGGATGTGGGGCTTAGGGGGTGGGACCAGCGACATTAGCAACAGCATCTCCTGTGCTCTCCTCACACCTGAGGCAATCCGATAGACACCCACTTCCACATGGGTTCCACACCAGGTCTCAAGGAGGGGAAGGAACGATACAGGTGTGGGCAGATGCTGACTCCATTGCACAGGGCAGTTCTGTATGTCAGTCTTGCCAGGGGACTCAAAGCTCATGTCTGTCCTTCAGGTCCAGTACTTGGTAGGGACAGGTATTTGAAATCTGAGGACCCAGATTAGTGGTACCCAGAGGCCAATGGGTGACATTCAAGCTCTGGGACAGCCAGGCTGGATGAAATGTCAGGGAATTGCCAGGTACTTGGTGCCTTCACTGGAACCGAGGGGCTGGAGGGCAACAGAGATTTGCAGTCTAATACTTCAGTACTTAGTGCTCAAAGAAAGGCAACACAAAGGACTGATTTAAACTCCAGTGCATTAGTGAGGGTCGCTAGAACAGTGTTTCTCAACCTGTGGGTCGCCACCACCCCTTTAGGCAGGTCAAATGACCCTTTCACAGGGGGTCACCTAAGACCATCAGAAAACACAGATATTTATATAACAATAGCAAAATTACAGCTATGAAGTAGCAATGAATATGGCTGGGGGTCATCACAACATGAGCAACTGGATTAAAGGGTCACAGCATTAGGAAGGTTGAGAACCACTGCTCTAGAGGAACAGAACCAATGTGAAGAAAAATAATTATATATGTACATGTGCACGTGTGTGCGTCAACTTACTGTCAGCTTTAAAAGAGTAACAATCACACCTGGAAGCTGAGGACCCAGTAATTAATCAGCCCTTGATGCTGATGTCTCAGTAGTCACAGCAGTCCCACACTGGCACAGTGGCTGCCTCTCTCTGGGGATGGACTACAACCTCAGTAGTCCACATGGCTGGGGTGCCCCAGAAACCTTGTTTTGGTGCTGGAAGCCTAGAAGATTCCTGGCTGGTCCCTAGTCCAGTATGAAAGCTTGGAAACTCTGGTTCTGGTAGCAGTAAAGGAATCTGCAGCCACAGCAACAGAGCAAATTACCTCAGCAGGGTGAGGGACGTCCAAAAGAGCAAACAGTGAGATGATCTTCCTCTGTCACACCCTTTTTATTCAGAGATGCCACAGTCACCTGGGTCTTCTCCTGACAATCAAGACCTCTCTTCAGAGGAGGCTTCCTACTCAGGTGATTCTAATCTGTTGCAAGGTGACATTAAAATCAACCATAATGTCTGCATTGAAGAGTAGGCCAGAGTCAGGGATTCAAACCAGTGTTTCTAGTCCTCCTAAAGCTCCATTGCCAGGGAGGCCAACAATGGGTCCTCTTGAGGACTATATGTGTTGTCCAAGCCCTTCACATATCATTTATCCCCTCAGGATCATCATGAGTAACGGAGAGGAGAGAAGGGAGTGAGCAGGAAAGCAGGAATCCTTACAAAGAAAGTTGAGAAAGGAAAGGCCAAGGAAGGCAAGGAGGGAGATGTCTGTACTCAGCTCACCAAGAGCCCAGAGGAGAAATGGAAGAGGAGAGGTGAGTCCCCATCCTGCAAACTCTGGCAGACCAGCAGAGGATGCTGATCACCAACATCGCATCTTGTCCTGTGTGCAGCTGCCCCTTGTGGCGACTGTGCTATGTACCCATTGCAAGGCACAGCAGAAGTTGCCTCTTTTTTAAAACAATATTTTTTATTAGTGTATTAACAATACATAATAGTGGGTTTTCTTATGACCTTTCATATATGTACATAATATATTTCAGTCATATTCATCACTACTCCCCCATTACCCTCTGCTGTCCACCTCTTATTCCCACTAATCTCTTTCTTCATTCTAATTAGTCGTGTGTGTGTGTGTGTGTGTGTGTGTGTGTGTGTGTGTGTGTGTGTTTCATTTGGATGTTTACAAGAATGTAAGAATTTGTTCACAGAAGCCTGGGCACCTTACCAGTAGTTACCACTGAAGAAAATACCTCTCCCTTCCTCATTGACTGTTAACTGCATAAAAACCCTCAATGAGGAGGGGTCGGGACCCGGGATAACCCTCCGTTCCATGACAGGATTTTGAGAAGCCCCATCTTATGCATGTGATCATAGTTGTTATACATTAGAGAATGCAATAGGGGCTGGAGAAATGACTCATTGGCTAAGAGCACTTATTGCTCTCGCAAAGGACCCTGGTTCAATTCCCAGCACCCATACAGGAGTTCACAACCATCTGTAACTTAGCTTCAGACCACCAAGAGCATTGCACATGTGTGGTGCACAGACATGCATGCAGGCAAAACACCTATACACATAAAAACAAACAAACAAATAAATAAATGCAGCAACCACATTATGCACAGAAGTCAGTATTACACACAGAGACATAGACACTTCCTCCAGCTCCTACATTCTTTCTGGCACTTCTGTGATGCTTCCTGAGCCTTCAAGGGGGTGATACAGGTGCCTTATGTTTGTGCATTCAACAGCCATTTATTCTCAGTGTTTTGACCAGTTAGGAGTCTCTGTAGTCATCACTGAGCTTCTCTGATCAAAGCTTACAGAAATACTGTTTTATGACCATACATATGGTTATTTAGAAGGCATCTGATAGGCACATGTCCATATAGAACAATAACATCCATGGCTTCCACTGGGACCTACGACCGTCCCAGCCATGAGCTTTTGCCTGGGTTTACAGTATCAAATGTGAATTCCCCCCACCATGAAGCAGGCATCAAATCCCAGAAGAAAGCTGTCTGTTACCTACACTATTGCATCAGTGAGCTCCTCTTGTCTGGCTGGTTGATACTGTTGCAGATATTGCTGCATACATGTTTCACAGCTGAGTAAGACAATTCTCCCTCAACAGCCTGCATAGCACCTTCCAGCACAATGAGAAACAGCCAGCATGGAGGAAGCCTCTGGCCAAGTTCCAGTATGATTTCTATATGCCTGGTGATTAAGACATGCAGTATCTTCAGCAAAAAGAACTTCTCATACAGTTCTGGTGGGCATCCAACAGCAATGGTCATTGTCTTGTGTAGTCCTAAAGTCCTCAGTGGCCTGCCTGGCCAGCAACATGCCTGGAACTGAGCTTTTTGTTTAATAGCCTATGGCTCCTAAGAGATGCTGCATCTTTTACCATAACCTTGTGTGTTCAAACCCTGTGAAGCCCAGTCCATTTCCAATTCTGTGTTAGCATTCCACTCTTGTCCTTAAATCTGGTTTTATATGAATATAAAATTACCAACAGCCCTCTTCTGTGCACTACAGGGAAGTCAAGATTCAAAGATTCAGCCACAGAACCCACTGACAGTGTATAATAGTTGGGATTTCATGTACACACCTCCCTCCAGATGACCATATTGGTTATGGAGGTTCCATATTAGTCTATCTACTCTTCTTCTTTCCCTGGTTCCTGGCAATGTCCTCTCAGTTGCAATCAGGAGTCACTTGTCTGTCAGTTGGATTGCTTTCTCTGTCTGTCTGTCTGTCTGTCTGTCTGTCTGTCTCTCTCTCTCTCTCTCCTTTAATAATCTGCTTCTGCTTAAGTACTCAATACCTGTGCTTGAATTTTTTCAATGATGATGCCAAGAACCATCAGGTCCAGTGACAGGTGTAGGAAGCCATGTTGGAGCATTGTGTCCCATCAATTAGCATGGCTTCTTGCTTGTGGCTTCTGAAATTCCTTTTGTTACTTCACTTTTAGCAGATTCCCTTAGCACCACTGGAATCCAGACACCTGCTCTTCCCTACAGTCATGGCAACAGGCCTCTATGTTTTCTTACTGCCTTTATTATTTCAGTAGTCTTTCTGACCCTCTTGCAGCATCGGAGTCCTTTTAGAAAGGATCTCTTTACTTACCTAGTATGCTCAAGGCCCTGGATTAGAGCCCAGGATTAGGAGGATTGGGAAACAGAAGTGGCCAAGCCACCATACCTTCCCTTTGAAGCCTGCAATGGCCCTTGTCCTAATTTTGCTTTCTATGACTGTGATAAACATGTGACTAAAAGCAATGGGGGGAGGGGGAGAGTTTACTTGGCTGACACTTCCACATTGTAGTCTGTCACTGAGGGAAGTCTGGGCAAGAGCTGAAGAAGGAATCTGAAGGCAGGCATTGGATCAGAGACCACGAAGGAGCACTCCTTACTGGCTTGCTAGTAACATAGAGAGGGAGACAGACAGATAGACAGAGAGAGAGAGAGAGAGAGAGAGAGAGAGAGAGAGAGAGAGAGAGAGAGAGAGAATATGAAAACATAGCAAGAATAGCAGGGTTATAAGGAGAAGAAGTAGCTGAGGGGAGGGAAGCCAGTGAGCTGAGGGAGTTTAGGATAGAGGAAGAGGTGAGATGACTAGGATGCTTGCATGGACTTTGAAATATGTTGCGGGTACTTGTGACACTGAGGGAGCCTGGAGGCCAGCGTGCGCTTTGGTATTCTGATAGGTGCCACAGGCAGCCATTTGTTCCTTCTGCCAGAGATAAAGTGAATGGCAAGTTCCTGAGGAATGCTGGCTTTTATCTAATGTTCAGAAATTCCCCTATAGTCCGGGTTGAGCTCATTTCTAGGTATTTAAACTGTCTTTTGGAGTTTGGGGGAACTGGAGTTTCCTTTGGACCTGTGAATCCTGTCTCTCTAAAGTTGCTTTTGTCAGGGCATTTTGCCACAGCAACAGGAAAAGGAACTGAAACAATCTGTTGTAACTGTTCTCCAAGCTAAGCAACTGACATCTTGGAGAGCTGAGCTGTGCCCTCTTGCAAAATGGTGGTCCCATATGGGCTTGATGACTGTTTATACCTCTTCATGGAGAGGAAGGGAGGGAACAAGACCCTCCCCTGAGTGTCCAGCTATTCCCTGTCATCTGTTATATGTAACTCTGCATAATTGCCCATGGCCATTGGGCTGGGCTAGAGTATATAGGCTAAGGAATACAGGGGAGGGATGTTCCATCTATGATCTATGCGGAAGTCTTCATCCCTGCTGAGTACAGGTTTTCCAGGAGCATCCTGTTGGAGGGGAGCATCCACACCCCATACCCTTCACCAACACTCTGTAAGGAAGCCCAATAAACTCATTGGTTCCCCTAGAGTAAACTTTTGCAGAATCATGCCTCAGTTTGTCATTGGGACCTTAGGAGAAGGAGTAGACATTGCTTATATCTCCCTCTGGGAAGTAATTTTAACAACACATTTACATTTGGGATGAGCCTTCCTCCATTAAAGCTTTCTAGAAATGCTCTCATTGGTGTGCCAAGTGGTGTATCTCCTAGGTGATTCTAAATTCCATCACGTTGACTAGGTTAAGCACCACTCGGTATATGACACCATGGTGTACAGTAGTCTCATGGGGAGCCAAAGTAGAAGAACACACCCCATTCCTGGCTTGAAAGAAACTCAGAGAATCCATCCACTATGTGACACATAAGAGATACTCATCCAGCACAGTGAGATACTCCATACCAGTTGATGTTGGGGTTTTCTAACACATACAAGAGAAGCGGGCCCACTTGTGATGCTTTGGGAAGGCATTCCTATGGTGGTATTTTATTTGTACTGAAATGTGATTTTCATTGTATGTTAATAAATAAAGTTGCACTGGGGTCAGAGCTATTAGAGCCATAGCATGAGCGTAGTGGCGGCGGCGGCGGCGGCGGCGGGGGGGGGGGGGGGGGGGGGGCGGCGGCGGCGGCGGCGGCGGCGGCGGCGCACACCTTTAATCCCAGCACTTGGTAGAAGAGCTAGGTAGATCTCTGTGTGTTCAGGGATACAGCCAGCATTGGAGACATACGCCTTTAAGACCTGGAGGGCTGTATTTACAGGCAGTGACGAGAGAGTCATGTGTTTGGGTTTACAACCAATGAGAAGGTAGAACAGAAAGACTATTTAAAGACATACACAGAGGAAGTAGCTCTCTTTCGGGGAGGTAGCACCACAGGAGGTAAGATTTTAGCTCTGATCTCTGATCTCTTGGCTTTCTCTTTTACATTGGTTCTGTGTTTCTTATTTTAATAAGACGGTTGGTTACATCTACACCTTCCTATTGAGCAGTATTCCTTACTGACTCAAAACACTCCCCTAGCATTGACTCTTGCTTCTGCCACCCAGATGAGCCTTTTGTCCTCATAGGTTTGCTGAAGGGAAAAAAAAAAACATCAGTGGTAGGTGTTGGGTTGAGAATTAGGGGGTTAAGCAGTAACAGGCTTGCAATAGAACAAAGACTGTCATTAAAAGAGCAGAGAGTGAGGTTTGGGCAGTGGCCACCAGGTCACAGATGTCCTTTCAGGAGATTTTGTTGCTTTGTAAAGGGTGATGTTTCTTCCATCTCCTCTGTCTCTGACCAGTCAGTGATTGGCAAGCCATCTTTCTCGTTAGCAGGGTGATGTTGAACATTTCTAGCTGGGATCCTAATAACCTTGGTTGGTCCTTTCTATGAAAACAAAAACAAAAACAAAAAACAAAAAACACAAGCAAAGAAACTTTTTCCACTATGAGGAGGTGTCAGGTCCCTTCCATATTCTGTCCACAGGGTAATGCAATTATACCAAGACAAGAGAGTGTTTGGAGTTTTTGTAAATGTAGAATATTTTTAGGGTGGCCATTGCCAAATGCATTGTTAGAGGTATATATGCTTGTTTTTGTTTTTAAGTTGACCATTGTTAGTTTGGGTTTTTTTATTTTTATTTTTAAATTTAGGACAGGGGGACATTTAGGTATGTGAGCCATACTCTGTAACAGGTAAGGACTAAGGGACAGTGGAAGAACCTGGCAGTCAGGTCCAGCTTTGTTGTGTTAAATAGGCACCTCAGTCTTTTGTCCTAAGTTTGAAACAGATATATATATATATATATGGGACAGAAGGTAAAGTTAAAAATTAACTTTTATTTAAATTTTAAATATTGACCAAGATGGAATCTTGTCAGAGCCACCATCTGGAAACTTTCTAGTTGTGTGGTTTTGATATATATGTTGTTGGGGCTTAAATGGACAAAACCCGTATGTCACAGTACCTTTTTATAAGGCTATGTTGTTATACTTTTAAAAGTACAACTCCTAGAATCCTAGGAAGTTACCTGGTCCTTGGGCAGGTATTAACTTTTAATAACTACAATTCCAAGAATTCCAGGAACTTACCTGGTTTCTGGGCAGGTGCTATCTTTTAAGAACTGTTTTAATTAATGAGTCTACTTATTGATAAATTTGAGCCCATTTTTTTTCCCAAGACAGGGTTCCTCTGTGTAGTTTTGGTGCCTGTCCTGGATCTCACTCTGTAGACCAGACTAGCCTGGAACTCACTGAGATTCCCCTGGCTCTGCCTCCCAAGTGCTGGGATTAAAGGTGTGTGTGCCACCACTGCCCGGCCTGGAGCCCATTTTTCTATGTCGATTGACATTATAGGAAGCTACTTTGTTCCTTATGTCAGGAATTTTTTTTATGTTATATTTATTTATTCTCCAGCTTATACAAACTGGATGTAGAAGCATAAACATAGTACGTTTCTACCATCTTCAACAAAAATATAACCAATATGTACAATTATTGTATTAAAAATACAAAAGGGATACAGACTCCACCAATGTCTTTCTAAAAGACATACAGGTACAAGTAGTATCAAAAGTATGAGGGAATCACCAGTTAATTATACATTTCTGCACTTGACATCACAGAGCAAACTGAGGTTAGCAGTCCTATGTTCTACAATTACTTAATGTTTAGATAACATCTGTGCAATTTGTGATAGAGCTAGAGTTTTATCTTTCTATATGCACATGGGGTCCATAGCCTATATAGTAAAACTGGCAATAATGCAGATTACATGTAAAATTACAAATGCATTAAGTGACAATGGGATACAGAAGTAGACAAATGCCATGACATAGAAGAGAATTATTAAATAAAGCACTGACAGTTTTTGACACAGTGAAAAAACACTGCAATTCGACCTTTAAAATTTGAAGCTATTTACGTTTATCTACTGATCAATATGATCAGCTGAATTTAATGGAAAAATCCAAGACCAGCAGCCCCTCACATTTGAGTACTACTCGGATTGGCAGCCTTCACTTTTCCGGAGTCTGAGAATACATGTTCTATCGATTGAATGATCACAGTATTATTTTGAACCTTAAGTAGCATTGCCAGCCTGGGTTTCTGAAAAACCAAATATGCCGGACAGGGTATGGCCACACCAAGGGAAGACCTGGCAGTGACTCCGTCTTCCCATGGCCTTCTGGCCTTGCCCGTGAAGTGCCCTATCCCAGAAGCATCAGATGTTAGCCAATTACTTCACCACGGAGACTCCTCACCTGCTCCTTCCCCAGTGGGTGAGGCTCTAATGTAAAACTGTTTGCACATGGCCGGGGGGTGGGGGTGGGACGGGACTAGGACTCGTGTGTCCTGTCTGAGCCTTAGGAGGCGGGACAGTGTTATCGGAGAGTGTGTCCTGCCCAATTACAATGGATGGCAACCCCTGTTTTTAAGTTATGTTTTTTTTTTTAATTTTATTTTTTGAGTTTTGTTAATTTAGAGTTTTAGAGCTTTTTGTTTTTATGTTTTTAAAAGAAAAGAACATGACTGGATAAGGTCGCAGTGAAGCAGCTTGGGGCGTTGGAGCAAACGCCAGCTGTTCGCACTGCTCTTTCAAGACAGCCTCCCCTTGTTGAATTGGCACCAGAGAGTATGTCTTTAAACATGATTAAAGGTCATGTGGTTAGAAACGCTGGCCTTTACAAGGTGGGTTAGTCACCAAAGACTGACCTGTAAGTGGCTTCGTGGATGCTGCATATAGAGAAGGCTAATGTAGCGGCCATCTGCTCACAGCTGCTATGACCCCTAGAATGACTGAAAAAGACCCCACCATTCTATGTCAGGAATTTTTATTTTGACTTAGCCTATCTAGCAACTGTTTCCAGCTGAACTGGGGCATAGGTTATCTATGTATCTGTATAAGCTTAGTCAAAGGCTTGTCTATCAGAATCATCTGATTAGCTGCTTCAGGTGAAGGAACAGGGAACATTTATATTGGCTGGACTGGTTTATATTAGCTTTTAGTAAATTCAGAGCTTAGTAGCTTGTTTCCTGGATGGTGATTGTCAGCCAGGTGGAAATTCGTTAAGATATAGGCTGGGCAGAGATAAAAGTTTAGGAGCTTAAGAAAAAAGAAAAAGAAAAATCTTACATTCGGAACACTTTTTGTTGGATGTGTTGACAGGTGGATCCAAGCCTTATGACTTTGATTCCTTGAAGCTTATATGATTTTTAGTTTACCAAAGGAGATAAAAGTTTTAGATATATTAGCATTACCATTATATTAAAATCATGTTGTAGAAAAGGCAGTTAATGGGTGTCTGTAAAACAGGTGGAACAGATTTACACCTTGGGGTCATGGCAAAGGCTCTGGCTTTGGGTTAAAAAGCATGAACATTTTTTTCCTCTGTCCAGAGAGTCAAGTATAGATTGGACAGAGATATGTGATGTCTTATGAGAAGCACTTTTAATCAAATGTTGAGCTTGTGACCCATAAGTAGTCAGTGTTTCCAGGGCTAGATTAAGAGCTTGTCAGAACTCCATTCATTAGTAGTAAAACACTGAGCTTTTAAAGTGTTAGTAATAATAATAGCATAGCAAGCGAGTGAGCGAAATCTGGGACATTTTTCATATACCCTAAGCCATTTTTTATACCTTTATAACTTGTATCCATCCAAATATCTTTAAAACGCCTTTTTTAGATCCTCACAATCTGGGTCTTGATGTCTTCAGACCTCTATAATTTATATTCATATAGCAAAGAGAGGATGAGTTAACAGCTATCCTCTGTCAGGACAGCAGGCTAAAAAAGCTGATACTCTCAGGGAGGGGGTGCTTACCAATTCCTGCGCATCCCGAAAGTCCCTGTTCCCAGTGCCATCTGTGGTGGTCCTCTTTCCCTCTCCACCTGTTGGTCACTGGGTGGAGAGGAGAAGAGGCAGAAGGGGCAACAGAAAGCTTCACACGAAGCCCATGAGCACGAACAGAGACAGCCCTCCGGGAGACAGACTTCAGTGAATCAGATCAACTTTATTCCAGAGTGTAGGGAATCTATAGGATTGGGAAGCCTAGGGACAAACCCTAATTTGCATTAAGTGGCACGCTCCTATCACAAGGCTTAGTGTGTGGCAGTAGGGTCCTATAGCAGAGCCCCTAGCACAAGACTTCTTAGCAGAGATCTGTGCCAAGGGTCAAGCTAAAGATGAATCAGGCATCTGGTTTAGAGACAGCTTTTAGATAAGGTCACTCCTTCAGGCCCAGGGACATCCTCCAGATAAGGGCAGGTAGAGAGCAGGAGGCTTTGCTGGAGGGAGGGAGCTTCATGTTACCCAGCTATTGAGATAAGGTGCTAGGCCATGACAGACTGTGACTGCTAGCCAGCCAGCAATGTATTCCAACAGGGAGGGGCCAGTTCTCCTCTCAGCCCTCAGGGCCGGCTCTCCTGTGTTGCCCAGGTGAGATAAAAGGCCCACTCTCTCAAGTGTTGCACTTGGTAGGGGGTAGGGTCAGTTCGCTTGCCTGCTATAGGTGTGGCTAGGGGCAGGGAGGGTATCTTTCCCTCGCCCTCGCCACCACATGGCAGATGAGGTGGGCTGGGCCAGCTATCCCACCTCTCAGGATCTCAGGGCAGGCTCGCCTGCACCCTGGCCCATAGCATCAGCATAGCGAGGTGTGCTGGGCCTGCTCTCCCAAGTGCTGCAGCCAATGAAGGGCAGGGCCCGCTCTTTCACTCTTAATGACCCAGGGGCTGCTCTCCTGCCTGCCACAGGTGTTGAGGGGCGGGGCTGGGGGTGGTGGAAGGCATCTCCCCTCCACTCCCACTGCCATATGGCAGATGAGGGGTGGAGCAGGGTTCCCCGAGCGCACATTCTCTGGGCCAACTCACCAATGGGCCCGTGTCAACAGGGTCAGCTCAACGGTGCTGCCTAGGTGAGGAGCAAGGCCTGCCCTCCTTAGTTCTACAGTTGATAAGGGACTGGGTCAGGTAGCAAGGGGTGAGGAGGGCATCTTTCCCTCACCCATGCCACAGCATGGCAGACGAGAGGAGCGGAACCAGTTCTCCAACTCTCACACCCTCAGAGCCAGCTGGCCCTCGCACCCACCAACAGGGCCAGCTATGTCGTGCTGCCCAGGTGAGGGGCAGGACCTGCTCTCTTGAGTTCCCCTGTGAAGGGCAGGGCCATTTCTCCCTAGTGTTGCAGCCAGGGAGGGATGGGCCAACTCTGTGTAACCCTATCCTCTCAGCTAACAGGAGCCACGGACATCAGCACAGACGACGGCTGCAGCAGGGCACAGGTCCTGCCGAGGCCCTTGGCAGCAGCCCAGGCTTGGACGTCACCATGGCCCCTCACGGCAAGCAAGTCACCCACATCAGCCCACTTCTCACCACCATCACCTCTTAGGATCTGCATCTCTCCACAGGACATGAACCATTCTGCCTCTTTCGCTCATTCATACCCCATCCCATATTTGCTCACAATAAGAGAGCCGGGCCACCCATGCTGTCTCCCCCTGGCCCAGGGTGGAGAGCCCCAGGCCATTATGTGGATCTTTGTCTCCTCTTCAATTTCAATGGCACTGGCAGCCTCCTGTTGTCTCCCCCAAGCCCATCCCTAAAACTTGCCATTTAGGCAGTTCTGTGTAAAACCTTGCCTGTACCTATTTATCACAACATAAGCATTTTGTCATTTTTAAAGTCTATTTTGGATCACCAGAAGTGTTCCCTAAATTTGTAAAAGGTCTAATGTTTTGATATGTTTTTGAAGCTTATACACACATAGGTGTGTATATTTTTGAGTGTGTGTATATACATGTATATCTATATACATACATACATATATACATAATACATATATATATATATGTATATATATATATATATATTGCTGGCTAGTCTTATGTCAACTTGACAAATAAACTAGAGTTAAAGGAAGGAACCTCAATTGAGAAGATGCCTTCATAAGATCCAGCTGTAAGGTATTTTCTTAATTAGTAATTGATGGGGGAGGTCCCAGTCCATTGTCAGTGGTCCATCCCTAGGCTGGTGGTACTGAGTTCCATAAGAAAGCAGGCTGAGCAAGCCATGAAAAGCAAGCCATTAAATAGTGCCCTTCCATGGCCTCTGCTTCAGGTCCTGCCTCCAGGTTCCTGCCCCGTTGGAATTTCTGTTCTGACTTCCTTTGATGATAAACAACAATATGGAAGTGTAAGCTGAATAAACCCTTTCATTCCCAAGTTGCTTTTTGGTCATGGTGTTTCATTGCAGCAATAGAAACACTAAGACATTCATATATAGCTTTATATATATATATGTGTGTGTGTGTGTGTGTGTGTGTGTGTGTGTGTGTGTGTATCTGTGATATTAATTGTTGCCAGCTCTTTTTAGTTTAATATATTTACATTCTTCAAGTAGAAAGACTTTTAGAATGCACAGATTAGGAGAACATCTTGCCAAGCTGGTGTCCTCCAAAACAGAATTGCTAATGACCCTAACGTTTTCCAGGCTTGTGTTTGTGTGCTCCTAACTGTATTGTGACTTTCAGTTTTAAGTGGAGGCCACTAGACATGCCTTAATGTGAATCCCAAGGAACATCTCTCTAATGAAAAAGTATTGACACTAGTAACCTAAGAAGCACCTCTGTATAACAATATGTTCTACTTTGTTTAGAAATATTTTTGTTTATACTTAAAAGACAAAATTAAACAGGATATTTTTTTCTTACATTGAAACAAAACTTAAAATGTATTTCTGAGAAAAAATTAAGACAGCTTGATCATCCTGATACAAAGCTGTCAATCAAAGTGATTATTCTGAAATGCTGTATACTAGTGGAAGCAACTAGAGTGTCTGGGCCGTTGCTCAGCTTTCCACAGTATCCTAACCACAGCTCTTTAAATCTTTTGTCATCCACAGTTTGGGTCCTTTTCTAAAGAATTTATAGTCAAATTCATGAAAACTGACCTAATAAGCAGCTTTTTTTTCTTGTTACATGTGTTTTGTATTTTCCTTACAAAACTTTGTAACTGTTTTCTATTGGTATCTATAGAAATATGAGTTCTAAAAAAATAACCTGAGCAGTGTTCTTTTTAAAAAATTTTTAGATTTATTTATTTTATTTTATTAATGTTGCATATATATGTCTGTGTGTGTGTGTGTGTGTGTGTGTGTGTGTGTGTGTGTGTGTGTACCACCTGCATGCTTGGTGCCTGAGGATGACAGAAGAGAGGGTCAGATCCCCTGGAACTGGAGTTATGAATGGCTATGAACCACCATGTGGGTGCTGGGAACTCAGCTCAAGTCCTCTTCATGAGCAACAGCTGCTCTTAGTCATGTAACCATCTTTGCAGGCTCTGATCAGAATTCTTGGGATGCCACGTCACAGGACATACACAGTTGAATTTAAAAATGGCTCCAGGTATGGTTAACCTCAGAGCTACTCCTCTACACCTTTTAGTTGTTTGAATTTGTTTTAAAAAGTAGGGGGTGATATCAGTACTGACTCTGTTGTGGCATATTTGTTCACCCTGTGAAGATGTATTTGCTGTGATTGGTGTAATAAAAAGCTGAACAGCCAATAGCTAGGCAGAAGAGATAGGTGGGATTTCCAGGAAGAGAAAAGAGGAGGAGGAATCTAGGTGTGCAGGCAAAACAAAGGGCCATGGAGAGGAAATAGGAGGTGCAAGATGGAAGAGAAGTAAACCACATGATAGAATGTAGATTAATAGAAACGGGTAAATTTAGCTGGACGGTAGTGGTGCACGCCTTTAATCCCAGCACTCAGGAGGCAGAGCCAGGCAGATCTCTGTGAGTTCGAGGCCAGCATGGGCTACAGAGTGAGTTCAGGACTGGCTCCAAAGCTACACAGAGAAACCCTGTCTCGAAAAACCAAAAAAGCAAGCAAGCAAGCAAGCAATGCATTAATTTAAGTTATAAGAGCTAGTTAGTAACACGCCTAAGCTATCAGCTGAGCTGTCATAATTAATAAGAAGTCTCCATGTTGTTATTTGGGTGCTGGCTGGCAGGCCAAAAAAACTCATTACATATGACATCCAACATGGAGGCTTGAATATCCAAACACAGGGCCTGAGTAAGGTAAGAAAAGTTCTGGACAAGGACCTGGATGTGGTTCCTAGTCCTGCAGTCTCTCAGGCAGGTCAGGTAAAGCATGGGGTTTTTTGAAACAGGATATAATAGTATTAACTATCCACTTGAGAGGATCTACAATCTCTTGGGAGATGAGCCTCTAGGATTTTCTTGATGCTGCTGCTAATTGATATGGGAAGACCCACTGTAACTGTGGACCACAGTGTTCTCTGGGCATGGGGTCCTGAACTGTGTACTTGGAGAATCAGTCTTAGCACTAACATGCACTCACTGCACTCTGATTCCTGACTGTAGGATGCAGTGTGGCCACAGCTTCAAGTTCCTGACACTTTGACATCTCTACCGCAACAAACGCCAAAATAGACCCCTTCTTCACTAAGTAGCATTTGTCAGAGCAACAAGAAAAGACATTCAGGCACAGAGTCTTACTATGTAGCTTTGGCTGGCCTGGTATTATAGGCATGAGCTACCATATGATGCTAACTCCTGGGCTAACACAACCTGGTGTTCCCTGTGTAAGCAGCCTAACTCAGCTATGGTATACTCTAACTGGTATTTCAGTAGAGCCTCCTTGATATTCCTTGGTGCCATGCCAATTCATTTCTGAGGGGGCCATCTCCCAAGTTCCGCTGAGTCTGTAACCTAACCTAGGGTCTGTTCACAGTGCACTAGAATCTGTAGTAGTTTTTAAAAAATGGGTATTCTCTCTGACAGCCTGAGCTGGGCTCTCAAGTTCATTTACCCCAGGAACTTGGGCAACTCTCTGGGCCCTTTGATTCAGCTC
Organism: Peromyscus leucopus; assembly: GCF_004664715.2. Lineage (NCBI taxonomy): Eukaryota > Metazoa > Chordata > Mammalia > Rodentia > Cricetidae > Peromyscus > Peromyscus leucopus. The sequence goes on along the minus strand of NC_051069.1, from coordinate 45,105,030 downwards.
AGAAGAGTTGAAAATATCCTAGGAGGACCACGTATAGATCAGGTAGTCAACAAGGACTGTAAATCAGATGCCAAAGGAGGGATGATGGGAAGGCCCATTGACTGACACAGCCTCTGAGAAGCAAGAGTTTTTATCTGCATATAGAAAATCAATAACATGGCATGACCACTGGAAAAATAAAAGGAAACATCATTGCTGGTTTTTTTTTTTTACTCTAAAACCAGAAACCATATATAATAACTGTCTGTCATTGCCTGTGGTTCCTATTTTATTTGATTTATTGGAAATATTCTCAGATTTACACTTGCAATGTTAGGTATTCTGAACATCTTCTTGCTTTGTTTTTTCCCAACATTTTATTTGCTGGTCAAAGAGCTTTTTTATAGAAGAGACATGACAAGGAAAGTGTACAGGGAAATCCCATTTTGTTGTAAACAGCAGGAACAGATGAGCTAACAAGTCAAAAGACAGGTTTGCTGTCAAGTGAGGAGGTGGACGGTAGAACCTAAGCCTGGCATAGGCTAGATACAGAGACCCACCTATGTGTCGGGACTGATGGGTTACTCCCAGCACCACTGTGGATGTGATTCAGCTATCTATCTTCTGGCTTACATCACACTACTTGAGACTCAGTGTCCTGAAAAGGAAAATCTGATTAGCTTACTGTGTACCATATGCCCATCCCAAAGAGGGTAAAACTTTGACCTATGGGGACAAGAAAGCTTGCTCACTAGACCCATAAAGACTCTATCTACTACAGTGAGGCAAATGATTCTATATAAGGCTGCCTAGGGCTGGGGTGCAGCTCCGTGACAGAACATTTGCATGGTGTACACAAAGTCTCAGGCTTGACTGCTAGCCCTAGGGGAGTGTGGGTGTCAGAAGACAAATGGATATCTGTCTCTTGCTACCAAAAAAAAAGGTTCAAGGGGAGTGGGTACCCAAAAAGCAACTGTCTAGTAGGGACAAATACAGATACTCTGCACCTTGGGCACAGTGTAATTGTTCCATGCATTCCTTACCTATGAAAACTGGTTACAGGGCACTAGCAAGGGTACCTGGGAGATACCTAACATGGCAGCTTGTGAAAGAGCCATAGAGAGAAGATTAATTTTAAAACAGAAGTGGAAGATGCTACGATTGACTCACAATGAGACTGGAATCCTGAAAACATAGTAGGACCATCAGAAAGGGAGACTGAGAGAGTCAGGATGAGGCTGCTGGAGGAGGGGGTCAGTTGTGTTGTCTTCAAATGGGAGGGATGAATGGGGCTATGATAAGAATAATAGACAGTCCATCTATAGTACAAGAGCTAGAAGCGGTCCTGGATGCTGAAATGACCCTCTGGAATGTCATACCTAGATTAGCCTCTTTTGCCAACTCGATCTTTAAACCACCTTTCAACTCCTCAAACATCACGATCTGTACAAAGAAGAAAGTAAATCAGCCAAAAGATTCTAGTTCTTCATCCGAAGCAGAACAGAGTTCAAAGAAAGTGAACTAGGGAGCAGGGGACATTGAGAAAATTCACCTCATTAATTCCAGGATGAAGCCAGGAGCCAGGCACATAGAGGGTTTCCTGGGGACCTACATTCCAGTATCGTCCTAGGATTTGTCCATTGATGAACATGACACCCTTTACCCAGCCCTGAAAAAGATATGGAGGTTTCAGATTCTAACTTCTAGATATAAAGACAGAAAACAAACAGACCCCTATCCCAAGGGCACACCAAATCTTGGCACAGGCCAAGATAGAATGGACCGACAACTCGGGCCTTTTTGGGAAGGGTGCTCTTGAGTCTGTGCCCTGCCCTGCCTTGGAGGTAGCTCAGCATCAGGTCACAAGGAGGGATCTAATTTCCATCTCATTTCCCCAAGTCTGACTCAAGCCCACAGAGAGGATGTACACTTACAATCCAATTATCATCAAAACACATCAGGCTTTTAAAACATAGCTCAAATTGTAGAATAGCAGAAGTGGTACCCAATGTGCCCTGGATGACATGCTTTGGATGGTGAGCCCATGCCAGTGGTACAAGTCTCTACATCTGGGGTTATGTGTGAGGACTAATGGGTTACACTCACTAAATCCCTGCTACAGGGCTTGCACCAGCCAGTCTCACTGGCACATGCTACTCATGCCTCTGTTGTTTCCATTCACTTTCCTTGCCCTATCCTGATGGTCCTCAGAGAGAGACACCTTCAGAATGGCCATGAAGTGGCTGTGACTTGGGGGAGCTCAGTTCCCTACCACAGAACAAGGTTCATATACTGGAGAACTTTTATGAAGATGCTTTTGGGCCAGGGGCTGGTCACAAGAGCAGGAGAGAAATGGCACCAACCTGTATTTTTATAAAGAGGTCCTGTGGAGGATCTGCAACTCTCAAGTGACCCAGGAAAAAGGCAGGGCCCTGAACATGGCTTGTCACTATTTCCCAGGACTTTGGAAGTTTCCTAAGAGGGAGTCAAGAGCCAATGAGAAGTTATAATTTTCTTCTAACATGTCACCTGTGACCTCTTCTATGAACCCTGGCACCCCACTCCTACTCGGTACCAGCTTGTGTCCTTGGCATGCATGATACAGTAGGGATTAGCCAGTGGACAATGAGACAGTCCCTTCTCTGCTCCCAGGCAGCTATGAAACTTGGCATCATTTCATTTAGTACTCTGGGTCTTGTTTTTTGTTTTTGTTTTTGTTTTTGTTTTTGTTTCCTGTATGAAAACCAAAAGCTTCATCTGGGGACCTCTGAGCATCCCTCCAGCTCTGTATGTTCACCAGTTTGTGGTATGTTTTATCTCATTCTGTGTATCTGCAGTTCAGTGGCGGAACTCAGGGCCTCACATGTGCTGGGCAAAATGCTCTATCACTGAGCTGTCCTTCCACCCTTACCACCTCTGAGCTGCTGAAGTGAAGGCACCTACTTTTGTGTGAATGCATTTCTCAATTCCAGGCTGTAGATCATAAAATGCCTTAGTGGAGTCTTGTCCAGATAGATGTCTCCAGTTAAACCTGTGGAGTCAGAGTGAAAGGGGCATGAGGGAGGGGAGAAGGACAGAGGTTGCAGCTGCACTCAGTTTGGGCAGTTGCCGTACACAGGCTGTGGTCAGGGTTCTCACCCTGGAGGAAGGTGCGTTCTTGGCCTTATCTGTCTGGAAGGGTTCTATACATGCCATAGAGTTCCCCCTTCCTCTTGGTGGTGCTGAGGGGTAACTGCCAAGGCTCAACAGGCTCCAGGCATGCTAGGCAAGCATTCCACCAGTAAGCTACCTACGGGCAAGTCCTACACGGGTATTATCCTCTGACGTGCATGCTCCTAGACAGGGCCTCACTGTCCACATGAACAGCACAAAATCATGGTAACTGCTGCAGATCTCACCAGCACAGGGCTTCTGGCTAGTCTGAATACTCAGGTTTGTCAAAGCACTTATGGTTTAAAAAAAAAAAAAAAAGTAGCCGGGCAATGGTGGCGCACGCCTTTAATCCAAGCACTCGGCAGGCAGAGCCAGGCGGATCTCTGTGAGTTCGAGGCCAGCCTGGACTACCAAGTGAGTCCCAGGAAAGGCACAAAGCTACACAGAGAAACCCTGCCTCGAAAAACCAAAACCAAAAAAAAAAAAAAAGTGTGTTCCTTGGCTCTGCTCAGGAGTCCTGGACCTAAGCAGAAAGACAAACATAAGCCCTGGGTTCCTAGAAATGAAGACATGATATTCCTAGAGAGGAACCCTAACCAGGGACATCACCATAGCTTTCTCCTACTGGCACCACTTTCAAAACTGCCATCAAAGTAGGTGGCAGTGTGATGGCTCTGGGTTGCTAACTACAGAACATAAAAATATCACAGTTTTTGTACAGAGGTATCTCCTAACCACCAAAGTATGTTCCTTTCCAAACACAAGCCTGTTCCCAGCTGCCATTGGCCTGGGGGAGAACAATAGCCTCTGATACTACATGACCTCAGCCATCTTCTTCTAGAACCCACCTTTTCTCTGCTTGTTAATATCCTTCCCAGAAGTGAGTCTGCCTTGGTTCTCCACCAGGATACTCAGAGCCTGGGTTTTCTTGGAGGGCTATTCAAAAGAGACCAGAGTAAGCCTCACTTGGCACCTCCCTTAGACAGTCTAGGCCTCCCTGGAGCTGGGACAGGACAGGAGTAGGTGGCTGCAGAACCTTGTAGGTCTCCAGCTGTGGGACAGGCAAGCCCTTGTATTCTCACTTTTCCTCTTTTCTTCCCAGAGTCACCTGAACATTTTAACAAGGACTCTCTTGGACTGGTGATCAAGCCAGAGTGCTCTGAACAGCAAATATTCAAGCGGGGGGTGGGGGTGGGGTGGGGGGGGAGTGTGGTGTTCACTCAAAGAACATTCACCAGTACATCTAAGATGTACATAACCCTCCCTGGGGTTCGGGTTCCTCTGCATGGAGCACCACGGGGAAAGGAGTGGAAATAATCTATAATAAGGCCTTGCTAAGTCTTGGCCCAGGCCCAGCTGGAACTGGAATGTCTCATTCATCAACTGTGTTATATACATTTTTCACAATAAGCAGCTCATCGTTGTAATGATCCAGGACTCCTACGTGGTTTTTATCCAAAAACACCTGGCAAAGAAAGAAGAGATCCCTGTTAGGGCCCTGTGAGGCAAAAATGGAAAGCAGCCCTGAAAACCCAATAAACAAAGCAAGAAGCAGGATGAACGCCATGTCTCCCAGAACTGCAGAGACTCACAAGTTCACTAAAAACGGGTAATAGTTAAAGCAGGATCGTGAGAAGATGCATGAAGTACAGCCTGGGTTAGAGCTCTCAATGAAAACTGGACCCTGGACCAACTGCAGGCCAAGGAGGGGAGATGCTTAAGACCTGCAGGAAGCTGGAGCGGAGGAGAGGGGGGGAGGTAAGGACAGATAGGATAAACATTTTCAAGCTAGCAAAGCAGGGGAGAAGGAACCCAGGGACAGCAACTGTTTTGGGTTTGTCTGCCTTGCCCCCAGGGCCTCAATTCTGCCAGATACTCCCAAATGAAGGCTGGAGAGCCAGTAGCCATATTCTGACTTATTTTAGGGATGATGTTCATGTAAATACATTTTTCCTATTACCCACTCTGCTGGTAGATTTTTGTCAACTTGACAAACTACTGTCACCTGAGAAGAGAGAACATGGGTTGAGAAAATGTCTCAGATAATTTGGCCCGTAAGCAAGCCTGTGGGCAATCTTATTAATTAATGATTGGTGCGGGAGAGAGCTCAAGCCACTGAGAGCAGTGCCACCAAGAGCCAATGGTCCTGGGTTGTACAAGAAAGCAGGCTGAGCTATAGGCAGCAAACCAGTCCTTGCCTCCAAGTTCTTGCCTTGAGATCCTGTCATGGCTTCCCACAACAATGGACTGCAACCTGTAAGTCAAGTAAGTCCTTTTCTTCCCAAAGCTGTTTGGGGGTCACTGTGTTTATGACAAAAGCAGAAAAACTAGCTAGTAAAACTACTATATTGAGCTGGATGGTGGTGGCACACACCTTTAATCCCAGCACTCGGGAAGCAAAGGCAGGTGGATCTCTGAGTTCCAGGCCAGCCTGGGCTACAGAGTGAGTTCCAAGAAAGACACTAAAGCTACACAGGGAAACCCTGTCTCAAAAACAACAACAACAACAAAAACCCCAAACTACTATATTGATAAACACTAGATTAAACCACTCAGAGGACCCTAGTCAGGCAAGGTGACATAGAAATATTTTGCTTCCTAAATTAATTAATCTAAATCACGTTTTTTTCAAATGTAATTTTGCTAGGAAACTGTAACAATAAAAATCCTTAAGTATCAGAAAACAAAAGTATTCCCAATTTAAGATTACCAGAGTCTAATTACAGAAGTTATATGTTTTATGGTCATTTATCAAATGTCAGCTATCCAAATGTCTTCCTGGAAAACAGGTTGCCTAGTATGAAAAGCACAAAGGAATGCTCACAACACACTCCAACAGCAGGCATGATGCTGTGAGCAGACTTCTGTGGAGGACTTGAGAGAGGAAGAACAGGCCACAGCCAGGCTGCTTTGCAGACATGGAAAAGGGTCTCATGGAGTCAACTGGAGGTGGGCAGCAAGCAGAGAAGTACATGACAGAAGGTTTATCTTGAGCAGGAAACTCCTGGCACTCTGAGGGTGAAGTAACAAAGGAAGGTAGAAAGTGATGGGAGAGTCTGAAACAGGATGACGAGCTGTGTATTTTCAAAAGAAGAAGAAGAAGCAAGACACTAAGACAGCAGTGCAAAATCTACGTGTGAAAATAATGGCCAAGTACTGGTGCAGCCCACGGGGAATGGGTAAAAAGAAGGAATGAACACAAGGTAAAAAAGAACTGAACAGAGATTATATGTGGGAAGTGGTGAACCCGAAAATGAATACAAGGCTGACCTAGGAGAGCAATGTATGTGCCCTGGGAAGGGAGTTTGAAAAGCCAATGGAATGCAGAGTAAGTACAGATAATTGTCTACCAAACTGTAAGAAGATGTCACTGCAGCAAGAAAGAAAGAAAAAGAAAGAAAGGAAGAAAAGGAAGGAACGAAGGAAGAAAAAGAAAGAAAGGAAGAAAGGAAGGAACGAAGGAACGAAGGAAGGAAGGAAGAAGGTAGAGGAAGAGAGGGAGAGGGCTGGAGTCATAAAGACACAAAGATAGAAGAACGAGGTCAAATCTGATGGTGCACACTTTTAATCCCCACACTCAGGAGAAAGAAGCAGATGGGTCTCTGTGATTTTGAGGCCAGCCAGGGCTACATAGTTTAGGCTCAGTGTGAAAAACAAACTAAAAAAAAACAGAAGTACAGGTTGAATATTATTTATCCAACATGCTTGAGGCAGAAGTGTGTCAGATTTGGGAAGTTTTCAGAGTTTAGATTTCCACAGACTTTAGAAGTTAAATATATCTGATTATATAGAGATAGAGATAGAGATAGAGATAGAGATAGGCAGACATATAGATCTTCATAGTACCAGAAATTGTTATTCAGGCTGCTGGGAAGGAAGCATTATCAACAGACTTATCCATCTGTGACCACCATGAGCTACAATAATGACCAGTGTGGCAATATATGCCCGTGGGTGCAATAATGGCATGAATGTTATCATTGGTAAACAATTGCTTTCTGATTGGATTTAAGTCCTGCTCCACAGGAGAAACCATATACCTGGCAATATAAATCTAATGAATAACCTATGGTTGAGGAACTCACAGGTCTCAGAGCTGAACTATTATTCAGATAAATGGACACAGTATTTAAATCCATATCTCACTACTCATTGATTAGCGTAGCTCTGGGTCCTCATCAGAGAAGTTTCTTCATGCAGTGGACAGTGGTTAAGCAGAAACTCACTGATCAAAGTGCAGATAACAAGTATTTGTGGAGTGCACAGCCACAAATGGGACCTCATCACTCCCCACCCAAAGCACAGGGATCATCTTGAGAGGGGATGATAAGATTGTAAGGGCCAGAAGTCTGGGGGGACCAGAAAAAAACATTGTCTTCTGGACATGCCAGTTCTGCTGCATTCATGAACTTACAGCAACTGTGGTTGCATATATAAGACCTAAAGAAGATCAAGCCAGTCAATACTCTAACATGGGGATGGGAGAAGCTCAGTAATCCCCAATGGGAACTGAGGAGCTACAGACAGTTGATAGCTTCTGGGAAAGAGAGAGTCACTTTTCTTTAAGGGTGTGAGCCTATGGATTGACCACACTACTCCCAATGGATTCTCCCATATTCATAGGTAGACAAATTAGACTCTGTGGATTATTAAGAAGGAGGAGGAGTTACTGTACAAATTGAACCAGCAGGACACAAGAAAGGTGACTGTTGAACTTGGCCAAGACAAGGTAGGACAATTCTTCAAAATTTCCTGCTTCACAGAAAACTCTGTCAGATATGCTAAGCCTGTAGGCCAGAGTTACATGTCCCAACATTGCAGAAGAACTTTGGGTGACTGTCAAGGCAGCCTGATATCCCTGTCATTAGGAAGCATTTCATCATTCTGGGGTCTTTGATGGAGTTAAAGACTAACCAGTTAAACTTATAGTTTTCCTTAGTTATGATAGAAAGCAAATTAGGTATAAAACTTTAGACACACCAAGATAACATATATAATAGAGTACTTTTTCTAATGTTGTCAAATACAAAAAGACTGGCTATTGTAACTGTAATTCTTACTTGAAAACTGTTTTGTTGTATATAATTTTACTGTGTTAAAGTTAAAACCTTCCTTTTTAATTAGACAAAAAGTGGGAAATGCTGTGGGATAATCCTTCTGTATACTGTGTGAATATATGTCACTATAATTGGTTTAATAAACAAGCTGACTGGCCAGTAGCTGAACAGGATAAAGTTAGGAGGGAAAGCCAACCTGAGGATTCTAGGATGAGGCAGAATGAAATTGGAGGAGATGCCAGCCAGCCACCGAGGAGGCAGGACATGTAGAAAATGAGGTAACAAGCCATGAGCCACATAACAAAGCATAGATAAGAAACATTGGTTAATTTAAATGTGAGAGTTAGGTAGTAACAACCTTGAGCTATCTGCGGAACATTTATAAGTAACCTTAAGTCTCCAAGTCGGTATTTGGGAGCAGGTTTGGACAGAAAAACTCTGTCTACAGAGGGGGAAGAGGAAGGTGAAGAGGAGGAGGAGGAGGACACAGACAAGGAGAAAGGGGAGAAGGAAGAGGAAGAAGAAGATACAAAGTTGGGAGGAGGAAGGGTGGATCTGGGAGGAGTTAATGAGAGGAGAGGGAATAAATATGATCAAATACATTGTACAAAACTTTCAAAGAATTGATGAAATATTCTACTTTTAAAAAGTAAAAAAAACCTCTGAAGTGTGTGTGTGTGTGTGTGTGTGTGTGTGTGTGTGTGTGTGTGTGTGTGTGTGTGTGTGTGTATTCATATGTACGGTGGGGTGCACATGCCCATGCATGTGCCTGTGAAGGCAAGAGGTTAAGATTGGGTATCTTCAATCACTCTCTACCTTATTTTTTAAGGCAGGCTCTCTTCATTGAACCTAGAGCTGGCTATTTCAGTGAGGTTGACTGGCTGGCCATTGAGCTCCTAGGATCCTCCTGTCTCCACTCCCCTGAGCTGGTAGAATAGACATGTAAGACCATGCCTGACTTTCTATACAGGTGCTAGGAGTCTGAGTTCAGGTCCTCATATTTGTGCAGCAAACACTTACTCTGAATCATCTCCCCAGTCCCATCTGGAATTGTTTACACATCACATTTTCACTGAGCATTTCAGATTGTGGACTAGGAATACTCAAACTAAAGCCTTGGGGAAAGGTGACATGGAAGAGATGAAGAGCAGGAAAATTTCACAAAATAGCTCCTAACTTGGAGTGGGCTGGGGCCTTCAATGTCTGCACTGTGATTTCCCAGCTACATCCTTGGAAAGGCTTTTATGTTTCCTGAAGTTATCCTACTTGAAACACATCTCAGACTTAAATGACAAGAGCCAACCTCTCATATGCTATATAAATAAATATTAGGGATAAATATACAGTAAGTATAGTGACTACTGAAGTGCCTCCTGGATTTAAGAATGCTATCAGCTCCTATAAAAGGCAGGAGTACATGCCTAAGCATGTCTATGTATAAAAGATTTCACTAAAAAGACAGATGATAAGCAACAGAGATAATTTTTTGAAGGTGAAATGATTTGATAACCACTTAGACATTTACCTAAGTATCACAGGGTGCTAGTAACATAAAAGTGCCACTAGGAACTTCGTATTGTTCCCTACCTGCCCTCGGTCTTGAATATGACCCCTCGAGGTGAGGAGGCCTCCATGGGAGATGGTGGTCTCATAAAGCGTGTACCCAAAGGACTGGCCATTTCCTTGGTTCACAGGCAGCAGCTCCATGGGGATTGGCTTGACAGACTTGATTGGCTGAGGCAGAGACAGAAGTGACAGCCTTGTTGAAGGGTCAGGCTAGAGAAAAGAAGCTCAGGAGTTGCCACCCATAGCCCACTTCTCCAGGGGGATGACCCCAACAGTCTTGCAAACGGGAGTACTGAAAAGAAATACACAATGATAATCATGCTTACACGTAACATATAAATTATCTTTTTTGCTTTCCCAACAAATCTCACATTTCACTGCACATGACAGCCAGTGAGTTATTCTTATAATTCAGATGAAAAGTTGAAATCCAGAAAAGCATAGGCATTGTGGCTTATGCCTGTAATCCCAGCAGTTGGGGAGCAAAAACAGGCGATTCCTGAAGCAAGTCACGAGAAAGACTAGCCAGAATTGATGAGTTCCAAGTTCAGAGAAGAGACTCTGCCTCAGTTTAGATAGATAGATAGATAGATAGATAGATAGATAGATAGATAATAAATAAATAAATAAATAAATAAATAAATAAATAAATAAATAAATAAATTTAAGCCAGCCTGATCTACAGAGCTAGTTCCAGGATAGCCAGGGCTGCACAAAAAAAAACTCTGTCTTGAAAAACAAACAAATAAATAGATTATATAAATTAATTAATTAAAATTAAAAAAAATTTTTAAAGTACAGAATGATCAAGAAAAGCACATGACATCAACTTTGGACCTCCACATGAATTCACACATATACACAAACACACATGTAGGCACACATGCACACACCTATACACACTACCCACACAACAACAAGAGCTCTTTAGAATTCCTTGGAGAAACGGATGATTCCAAGTCCAAGGAGGCACACAGCCTAGATCCTCCAGGGGAAGGAAACAACAAAGATGTTCGCAGCTATGGGTGTCCTGTCAAGAAGACACAACAGAGGCAGGCGGATCTCTGTGAGTTCCAGGAAAGGCACAAAAATACACAGAGAAACCCTGTCTCTGGAAAAAAAAAAAAAAAGACACAAAAGTCAAACAGAAGGGGTCCTGAGAGACTGCAATGGGCCACTGTGAGCATCAGAGAGATTATAGTAGTGTACAAACAAGCTAAACCTTACACATTTATAACCATACAAAAACCGCAGCAGTGAAACAACCCACTGCACCTTCGGAAGACACATGAATTCATGTTTGTGATTAAAGAAAATACTTGACCTGGCCCGTCCTCTGTACAAACCATGCTTTGTAAGGGTAAAAAGCTGATGAAGGACATTCTTCTGTAGAACTCAAGTTAGTAAATACAAAGGAGTGATAGAACTAAAGCATTTCCAAGGCATTTAATGAAATGTTGGCTTACTTTGTCAACATGGCTTATCGGATGTCATCTGTACCTCTGTCTTCTGCCCCATACTCTTTATAGGACTATTTTATTTTATTATTTCACATGTATGTGTGTTTTGCCTGCCTGTGTGTCTGGGCACTATATGCATACCATCCTCATGGAAACTAGAAGAAGGTATTGGATCCCTTGGAAATGGAGTTATAGACGTTGTGGTCCATTGGGTCCTATGGAAGGATAACTAGTGCTCTCAATCCCTCTAGCACTATAAGATTATTTTAAATCATACCTCAGATGCCACTGAAATTCAATATTTATCTAAAAAAGGGGGAGGCTTTTTAAAAAGAAGTTATCACTATGGTAACATAATCACAATAAAAGCAGTGATGGTTATCATTTCCTAAAACAGGAAATTTTAAAGGAATTTTTTTGGCAACTGACTTTCTATTTATGTACTGTAAATATTTCCAGCACGGTTAATTTCAATGCAATAAGATCAATTGCTGCTAAAACCACTGGGTAGGTACCTGATGAAGAAAGCTGAAAATGAGCATGTACACCAGCACCTAAACCTGCTGACTGGCAGTGAAACCATCTGCACTGTACACAGTGCACAACAATACTACCTGTGAAGGAAGCTCACAAGACAGAGGTGCAGGTGACATCCGATAAGCCATGTTGACAAAGTAAGCCAACATTTCATTAAATGCCTTGGAAATGCTTTAGTTCTATCACTCCTTTGTATTTACTAACTTGAGTTCTACAGAAGAATGTCCTTCATCAGCTTTTTACCCTTACAAAGCATGGTTTGTACAGAGGACGGGCCAGGTCAAGTATTTTCTTTAATCACAAACATGAATTCATGTGTCTTCCGAAGGTGCAGTGGGTTGTTTTGCTGCTGTGGTTTTTGTATGGTTATAAATGTGTAAGGTTTAGCTTGTTTGTACACCACCATAGTCTCTCTGATGCTCACAGATATGCAAATGAAAAACAGTGGCATGACGGTGTACGTACCTGTAATTCTAGTGCTAAGGAAGCTGAGAGGAGATCATGAATTTGAGGCCAGCTTGGCCTACATAGCAAGACCCTATCTCAAAAACATAAATAAATAAAAGCAAAAGTAGAAAACACGGTGCTTAGTTGATAATGTACTGAGTCTGGTTCCCACCACCACATAAACCCAACATGCTGTTACAAGTCTGTATTCAGCCCTTTCTGTGATGCCTGGCTTCTTTTGTGACACTGTCCACACAGAGCTTTCCTGTGCAACCCTAACTACAGCTCTCCAGACATGCAGCCCTCCCTGTCTTTATAAGTGGATCCAGAGTGCCTCAGCTTCTCTGTCTCTCCACATCACCTGCTGCCATGCCATCTGCTCCTGTTCAGCCTTTCAGTCATAATACCACCCTGACTAGAGTGTTCACGGAATCCTGTGACTGTCCAGCACATGGTCTATATCTCTATAACAATGATAATAAATCTCAGTTCCTCCACCTATGGCCCATAACCCTCCAATCTGTTCTTCATGCATTCTTCTTACTCATTAGACTGAAAGTTGTCTAGAATAACATCCTGATGGTACAGTTCCAAAAGAGTGATATTTGGTGAATTTTGTAGGGATAAGCATGCAGTGTTTCCTTAGACCAGTTTTCAATCTGTGTTCCTGGGAACCCTAGCTAGAAGTGAGAACATCTTAGAGAAGGGATGGCTGCTGCTTACAGGAGAGGAAAGTTTAGTGCTCCAGAACTAACACCCTGACTAACCTCGTTTATGTTTTATATGTTAAACTTAACGATAAGTTTAGAGAAAGCATTCCTTTATGAAAAACAAAAGATTAAACATCATTGCCCTAGGTCTAGTTAATGTATTTCCATTATATCATATGTTAAGAAGGCAGGGGATAGGGTTGGAGAGATGGCTGAGTGGGTAAGGGCAGTGTGCTGTTGTTGCAAAGGACTTGGATTCAGTTCCCAGCACCCATATATGTCACCCACAATAGTTTCTAACTCCAGTTCCAGGGGATCTGAGCCCTCTTCTGGCCTCCACAGACACACATGTGGTCCACTCATACATTCAGGCATTCACACATTAAAGGAATCTTTAAAAAGGAAGGAAGAAAAAAAGAATACAGAAAGAAAGGAAGAAAAAGAAAGAGAGAAAGAAAGGAAAGAAAAAAAGGAAGGAAGACAGAGAGAGTGTGTGTTCACAGCTAGATCATGAAAGGGACTGTTTCCAGTGTTATACAATAGGTTTCCCACTCTGAAATGTAAAACTTGTGAAGGAACTAACACTTCCAAGGATTCATTTGGTTCCTTGGTCATCTGCTCCTTAGTCTTTGAACTGTCCCTACATCTCCTATTTCTTTTTTCCCAAAGTGATACCATGTGTCAATATCCAAGAAACACTCACCTGGCTCAGATGGGGCAGGACTTCCCATAGGGTCATGAAATATAAGAATTTCAATGGTGTATAGGTAAATACATTTGTAGGTTTTCGTTTATTGGAAATATCTGCAATGAAAAGCAGATGGCTGGCCTAAATCCCATGACCTACCCAACACCATTCAAAGACATCAGGTACCCTGCTGTCCCACAGCCTCCCCAAATGAAGGACTCAGTCACATGGTCTGATTTTCCTAACTCCAGGAAGACTTAAGGCAAGTGCTAATGAGTAAGGGTCCTCTCCTATTCTTAGACATTCAAAGAAGGACCCTTATTGTCCTAGAAAAGAGGAGCTTGTTGACCCCAGCTGGTAGACCTAGAGATCTCAACCTACCTGTTCATTAGAATCTCCTGAAGCCCAGCTACAAACACACATGCTCTCAGGCTCCACCCTTTCTTCCACCCTAACCCAGGCATGCTTGCTGAATAGCTCAGAAGAAGGGGAGCTGGAAACTCTATCTTTTAGAAGGTCTAGAGGATACCAGGCATAGCCAAATCAAGCAACATGGTCCCGTGCTGATCACATGAGAGCAGACCCTGTATTTCGTGTATTTCCAGTGCTGATGCTAAACTGGATCAAACTGGGTTTCTCCCCCAAAAGATCTTCATGCATTCCACCCCACCTCCTCCCAGAGCAGATCCCACTGAAGAAATCTAAGTCACCGTTCAGACTGACCTTGCTGGGTACCTGTAACAGAGCGAAAAAACTCTTGAAACACCCTATATTCGGGCGTGTGTGCGCCAGCCTCCGTCAGCAGTGCATTGTAGTCTAAAGGACACAGAAAAATGGGTCATTTCCCCCACGAAAACCTTAGGATTAGCTTCTCTCCTTATGAAGAGGGAAAAAAACAAACCTTAGCTCTGAGCAAAAAGATCCATAACACAGCAACCTCCAGGGGAGAGCTTTGGGTACATGACAAGAGAAGCCCATGTATCTAAAGTCTAGATAAAAGGCCTCTGCAGAGCTTTGATGGGCATGGGGGTGTTAGAGGAAGCAAACTGCACCAGTCCATGGGCTGTAGTAAGTCCTGGCTGACAGCCTGTAATGCCCCATTGCAGTGGCTTATCCTTCCTATCCAATTTCTTCTTTCTTGTTCTCTTTCTTGTTCTTCTTGCTCTCATTCTTCTTGTTATTGTTCTCATTCTCCTTCCCCTTCTCCTTCCCCTTCTTCCTCTTCTTCTCTTCTTCTTCATCCCCTTCTTCCCCTTCTTCTTCCCTTCTCCTCCTCCTCCTCCTCTTCTTCCGTCTTCTTCTTGAGACAGGGTTTATCTGTATAGCCTTGGCTGTGCACCACCAATGCCTGGCCTAATTTCTTTGATTTTTAATAAATCAATACTTTATTAAAATTTAAATTTATGACATTCAAAACACACTGTGAAGGTAATAAAAGAGATAGGCTACATACTGTGACAAAACATTTGCCAAGCATATATTTAACAAAAGGCCTTCCATCTGGCGCTCAGATTTTTCAAATTTTCAAAATTACAAAAAAAAACAAAGAAGCAACCTTTCTAAAAATACTTTTTAAAAATGGAACAAAGATGTGCATAGATACTTCCACAAAAAAATTAAACAAATGGCAAGTCAGCAAATGGAAATATGTTCAAAATCATTAGTCATTAGGAAGATGCAAATTAAAACCATGATTAATACTAGGACATACCTGTCAGAATGATTACATTAAACAGAATCAAGAATGGAAAGGATGTGGAAGAAATAGAGATCTTGTGTTTCTAAATAAACTATTGGCTTTTCATCTTAAATTTCCCACTTGGTTTCTTGGGAGATTTGGATAGTTTGAATGTAATTGGGCTCCCATAAGCTCATAGAGATTGGTGCTATTAGGAGGTGTGGCTTTGTTGGAGGAAGTGTGTCACTGTGGGGGTGGGCTTTGAGGTCTCATATATGCTCAAGTCGTGCTCAGTGTCTCAGACCACTTCCTGTTGCCTGCAGCTCAAGATGTAGGACTCTCAGCTCCTTCTCTGGCACCATGTCTGCCTGCATGCCACCATGTCCCACCATGATGATAATGGACTAAATCTCTAAACTGTAAGTTGCCACCTCAATTGAATATTTTCCTTTGTAAGAGTTGCTGTGATCATGGTGTCTCTTCATAGAAACCCTAACTAAGATAGAGGCAAAGAAAAATACATTTGTGGATACTCTGGTACTCTTAGGAGATCCAAAGCAACAGATAAAGCCAAGTTCTATGCAGCAGATAAGCAAGACTAAGCTACTAACCTCTCTGCTCACAAAGTCTCAGAAAGCCAAGACCCCAATATCTAGTGTGGTCACAAACAAATACTAAATCTTCAGTGCCCAACATACATAAAGTCAAAACAGATGAAGAGATCCATAGATTTCCCTTAGAGGCCTAACCTAGTATGTTCTAGACTCAATAAGAAAGAAGCCTAGATTAGAGATAATTCTGGGGGCCTAGTACTTGCCATAGCTGGTCACTACAGGTAGATAACCATCTGAAGACTCAGCTCCACCTATAAAGCCAAAGTTGGTGCCGCCATGGAACATGTAGAAGTTGAAGGAAAACCCGAAGGTGAACATCTCACGCACATCCTTCATCAGCACTGCAGAAAGATAGGAAAGAAAGGGGGAAGCAGGGGTGGGATTCTGATTTAAGAATTCACAGCTTGTGGTGTATATTCAAACTACCTAGACCTGAACCCTTCAAGGTCTGCTAGAGCTCATGCCCAGAAAAACATGTTAGATAATCCAGGACTGGTTGGAGTAGTTGGCAGTGTTTGTTTTCACGATCCAAAATCACTTATTACTTCTTTCTCTAGGTTTCATATTTGGGTGAATCTTTCTTTTTAGCATACAAACTGTATATCAAATATTGCTCATGACTTTTTAGGGGCATACCTGTGTCCAGCTTACTATTTCTATAGCACTTACCAACTTCTTAGTGACTAATCTGAAATGATGGCAGCAGTCACATTGACCTTCAACTCCATTTAAATGGCCATCGTCCATTCTCCAGGGAGAGTAAGAGAATGATGAGTTAAAATCAGCTGAATTGGGGTTATATAACTTCCTACTTCTATATCCAGCACACCTCCATGGTATTTCCATCTCACAGAATAATTTATTCTCATTACTTTTATAGCCTTGGTTAAGTGTATTTATAATGAAAACTATAGAAATTTAAGTTCCTGTTGCAATGATCCCAGAGGTGCTCACACTCTATGGCCACTCCATCTGAGAAGATATCTAGAAGGTATCTACTTAGCTAGGTTGATGTTTATATGATACAACATCTGGGAGTCTTGTCCCTAAACCTTGAGTACACTAACCAGCTAGAAAAAAAAAAAAGACAGACCAGTGCCCCTGGTGTCACATGCTTCCCTGAAAAAGTCAGTAAAGGAGGACTCACTCTGTGGATCTCCAAAGTGGCGGAGAGCTCCCCATGTGTCAAAAGAGTTTGATGTATATACCATCATCAGTATAGGGCTTCTACCCTAAAGGAAGGGGGAAAAAAACACATTCATTTAGGAAGCTTTTCCACAATTCTGAAGCACTGACCTGCCTGCAAGGGACTGTGAAGCCCGGTGCTCCATGCCCTTTAACTGAAAGCACCCTGCCTCATCCCAGGAGCTCTGAGTTCTGCTCTCCCCTATTCACATGATCATTCCAGCCACATGGTCTCCTCATGTGATGTCACTGATTTCATCTTTTCCAAGCTTTGGGAGGAGGCGTGGACCAACTGCCTTTCAAGACATCCTAAAAGTAGAATCTGGAAATTTCTAAAAACAGAATCTTTTCTTTCTCCTGGGTGACCAGAGCAGAGGTCTGGTAAGAAACGTCAGACACATTTTAAATGTTCGACTATGTGGGGCTGCATTGGTGAAAGGATTATGACAACTGCTGGACTTTCAACTAACAGCAGAAAGCAATTCCCTAGAAAGCAGAGTGAGCAAGAGTTAAGAATACAGCACTCAGCCACTATGGCCTATGGACCAAGTGTTCCGGATTTATACAGTTTGAACCTAAAACCACATCTAATAGATATTTAAGGACACTGAAGATTCAAATTTTAACTAAACTAATTACTACTAACGTTTCCCTCAATAAGTATGCCAAGCAGTCAAGGGTAGGGCAAGAAGCAAAGTGTCTGTAATGTCTGATAGGTCTTTACTTGAATGGATTCGAGGTCTTCATATGTTTGTTTCCTTATATTCTTCATGTGGACAGTGGCCAGCACTGTGGATAGAAAGAACACACATGAGTTCCTGCCATGACCACACAGGGCAGGGGCACAAGACCCTCCCAGAACCAGACCGCAGAGTCTGGGCCACACCTCTTGGACATATGCCTCCCAGATTCTCACTTCAGTACTTCCGTAGCCAGAGCTAGCAATAAAGACATGATGCTACTCTGAGAGCCACATAGGTACATACAAAGGGATTTCACACATGGTCTTTCACTTAGAACTTATAGTGATGATCTTGAAAGTTAAAAAGATGGTTAAAATGTGCCATATGCCACAAATTAATATACAAAAAGAAAATAAAATTAAGACTCCAAAAGTTGACATTTTTGGTTGTGGGGGTCAAACCGAGGACCTCTTTTCATACTTGACTTCTAGTTCAGAACACTGTTTTAGCTTTCCAGCTACAATAGAGAAGGGCCACCAAAAAGACCAGGGACAAGGGTCTTGGAAGAGAATGGAGCTGACAAAATTGCTCAGAGGAAAGAACTTCAGAAATTGCTTTTCTCAGTCTTGGTCTCTATGCATTCATTTTTTCTTCTTTGCGAGATTGACCCCATGGGCACATGCTAAGCAAATGCTCTACCCCTGAGAATTACCCCTCTCCTACGCCACTCCCAACTCTGCTTTTATTCTTTGGACTCATTCATTCAGAGAATTGCCAAGTCTGGGTCCATGGCAATCCTACAACTCTGAAATGCCTCCATTCTCTGTTGTTCAGTCAAGGACACTTGTCAGAGCTGGAGACAACTTTTACTTGTCAAACTAAAAGTTTGAAAGGGTGGAGTAACACTCTGGTCATAACAGCTGGTGTGCAGCAAGGTTGGGTCCTACTTCCTAGCTCAGTTTTCACCACAAGTTCTTACCACCAGGAAGTGCAAGCATAAAGCATAGAAAGACCTGTGCTTTTTCAACGTGACCAGTGTAGAAACAAATGCAACCAATACCATACCATTTTTCAAGTGGCCCTTTCTCAGATTCAGACCATCATCTGCAGTCATGAGCAGCTCACTGATCCCTCTTGACACCAAAGCCTAAGGAGAAATTCAGTAAGAGAAATGAGTTGCCCCTCATTCCATGAGATTGCCTCTTCCTAGGGGTGGAGGAAAAAAGCCAAAACTATGCCAATGGAAATACCACAGTGACGTTGAGACATGGAGAGGAGAGCTTGATCTCCCCATGCAACCACTTTTAAGTTAAAACAAAAATATCAGTTCTGCCTCAGTCACATTCCTCAAGAGCAGTTCCAATTCCAAACCTCCCAGAGGAGGCAGAGAGGCAGTTGCATCACCCAATGCACTGATTTCCCCCAAAGGACCTCCAGGGGTTTCTCCAAGCCAGAGAACAGAAAAATGAATGCTTCTGTCCATGCTGCAGCCAAATTACCATACCTCGTGAGCCAAATCCACAGGACACAATTTCTTCAGTAGTTTCTTCAGTCAGTGGGAAGGGCAGGTAAACCCTTTATAATTTATTTTTTTAAAACTGGGTAAATAGCTCTGTTGGTTGAGTGCTTGTGTATCACGCACAAAGCCTTGAGCTGGAGCATCAGCAACACATAGACTGGATGTGGCGATACTCGCCTATAATCCTAGCCCTTGGGAGGTAGAGGCAGGAGGATCAAAAATTCAAAGTCATCCTGAGAGCAGGAGGAAAAGGGACTACAGAACAGAAAGTGGAACAGAGACAAGGGAACAGTATAATAGGTCTAGTACAAATGTATCAGCAATGAATGTAAACAAGCTAGTTCCTCATTCACAAAAGTTCTTGGTGGTGGTGGTTGTAAGGATTATTGCTCACTATCAACGTGGCAGGACCTCAAATAACTTGAGGGGTGGGTCTTCACGCCTGTGGAGGATTATCTCAATGATATGAACTGCAGCAGGAAGATCCATCTGGATTGTGAACAGGACCATTCCCTGGGCTGGGGGCCCTGGGCTGTAGAAAGCAAGCTAGGCCCGGAAAGGAGGTGTGAGGAGAGCGGCTGTTCCCGGCTGCAGCTGCTTTCACTTCCCCGGCTTGATGGACCTTAAACCATGAGCTGAAATAAGTCCTCTCTTCCTTAAATTGCTTTTGTCAGAATATTTTTTATCACAGCCAGAGAGAAAAGAAACTAAAAGAGTGGTATTTGAGACAGGGTCTCATGTCACCCAGGCTGACCTCTAACTCACGGTATAGCTGAAGGTGATCTTGACCTGTTGACCCGCCTGCCTCCACCTCTCCCAAATCAACAACAAACCTGGCTGTGTACAGCATATGCTACTTTTAAATACCCTAAGTATCCGATGGATACATCGGAAAGTAAAAGAATGGAAAAGCACATATTGAATGTCACCCAAAAGGAAGCTGAGATATTCATAGAAAGTAAAGCTGTCCTAGTGTGGGTCTCTGCCATATATCAGAGCCATCTGTGTTATTTCCAGGCTACTGACTAGAATATAACCAAAAAAAATCACAAATAAAGCTGGCCCTATTCATCTTCATACTTCACAGTTCTGGACAAGCTACAGGTATTCAGGACATGTTTGCTCCACAATATAACAGACTCCAAGAAGCAGAGAAAAAGTAAAAGAGCACTTACTGTTTTTACATACGCCATATATTTTTTATCCATATAGTAGGAGCCATATTCATTATCAATTTGCACGGCAATGATAGGACCTCCTTTTCTATACTGAGGGTCAAGGAGATAAGAATGTAAGAGTGAGATCCTGGTGGGAAAAGACTGGATGTTCTGAATACTGGGCACACATGTAAAAACAGCACTCCCAACCCCAGACTGGACCACAGTGCTGCTCATTTCTCTCACTCAGTACCAGCGGCTCTATGTGAGAAGTCAAATGCTTCCAAAATAGTTCCCTTAAAAACATGCCCTGAGTAACTACCATTTCCCCACAGTTAAATGTGTTAATTGTGAGGTCTAAAACTTCCAGAGTCACCCTTCCCATCTCTCAAGAGCTTTGCATTTAGAGGGGCACTGCCTTCCAGAGTCACCCTTGCCATCTCTCAAGAGCTTTGCATTTAGAGGGGCACTGCCTTCACACCTGCACCCTCTCATCTTCATTTGAAATGCCGTAGGCCCTATGTTAAGATTAACTTGCCTGGACCATCAGCCCCTCTATTTCCCGCCATCTTGCCTCTTCACCCTCATAGCCAAACTTATAATATATTTCCTCAAATTTCCTTCAGGAACATGTAGGATAACCACAAGGTACCTCACCTGGCATGTAGGGGCGGAAAAACACTATAAGGAATATATCCATGCCAATGATGTAGTTAGCCATGTCAGAGCATCCAGGACTGTGTATTCCTATGACTGAAGTGTTTACACACTCAAACCAGACCATAATGACTGAGGAGAAATTTTAGACAGGGTTGAAACTGGAAGATATTAAGCAAACAGCAAACACTTGATCCCTAAGTTTTTTGGCGTGGAAGTTAAAAAGGACACAAAGACTAAAGGTGCATTTTTAACTTTCTTAACTGCATGTCCCTTAGCTGACAAACACTGAAAGACTTTCAAAACCAGCTTCTTCCCTTTTCCCTTTCACTCTGCATCTCTCCAATGAAGAATAGAGCAGAAAAGAAGAAAGATCCAGAAGCTGTCAGTACCCAGAAAGATCTGAGGCAGAAGATCTAGAATTTGATAAATTTGATTGAAATATTCTAGAGAGGAATTCTCAGTAGTAAGGAAGTACTGACTCATGAGGCTACAGGAGAATGTTTCCAAGACCCCTCAACATCACTAGGCTCTGGATGAGGTAAAACTCACTCAGCAGTTTCCAGGCTAAAGTTTCAAGGCTGCAGTATTCTAAGTTAGGAAGGGTAAGCACATTGGCTAACAGCAATGAAAAGGTCCTAGGTTCTGTTCTGTTCGGTTCTGGAGACAGGTTCTCACTATGCAGCCTTGGTTGACCTGGAATTCATGAAGTAGACAGTTTGTCCTTGAGCTCATGTGCCTGTCTCTATCTCCTAAGTGTTAAGATTAAAGATGTATACCACCATACCCAGCTTGAGTTTTAATTGTATCAAAAACTGGTCTCAAACTCCTTATGACCAGGAAGATGATGTTGAACTTCTGGCCCTGATGCTTCTACCCTTTGACTTCTGGGATTACAAGCTTGAAACACCACACTGGTTTATGAGGTGCTGAGGATTTAACCCAGGGCTTTTGTGGAAGGCAAGGACTCTACCAACTGAGCTATATCCCTAACCTATGATGTTCTATTTATGTTCTGCCAATATAATAGCAACCAGCTGCTTGTAGTTATTGGTACAGTGAAGAAGAGTGTGCCCTGGGAACTTAAGTTTTAATGTACTTTGTTTACATTAATTTAAGTAGCCACGTGTGTCTATGGCCACTTTGTCTCTGAAAAGGACCATCTCGCCTATCGCCCAAATGTGCTCTGGCGCGTGTAGTTTGGTCACTTATGAGTTTTAATATTTTCCTTGAGTAATTATAGTTAGTCTATTCCCAGCAAGTTCAGCCATGTGAAGCATTCATCTAGGCATATGCAATTTGGGACATTGCTTTCATTTAATATATACTAATGTAAAATAATTACTGTGAGGATAAAATGAGTTGGGAAAGTACTAATTTCCTTGTGCAAAGCTTGATATCTAATAGATGTTATGGTGGTTTGAATAAAAATGGCCTCCATAAGCCCATAGGGAGTGGCACTATTAGGAGGTGTGGCCTTATTGGAGTAGGTGTGGCTTTGTTGGAGGAGGTCTGTCACTAGGAGAGTGGGCTTTGAGGTCTCAGAAGCTCAACCCTGGCCAGTGTGTCACTGTCATCTCATGCTGCCTGCAGACCATGATGTAGAACTCTCAGCTCCTTTTCCAGCACCATTTCTACCTGCATGCCACCATGCTTCCTGCATGATGATGCAATGGACTGAACCTCTGAACTGTAGGCCAGCCCCAATTAAATGTTTTCCTTTCTAAGAGCTGCTGTGATCATGTTATCTCTTCACAGCAATAGAAACCATAACTAAGATATAAATGATTAAACTTTATTGCTCTCTACTAATTTTCTACATAGTGTAGACATTCTTCAACCTAATGTGCAGGTCTGTCTCAACTAAAGCCGACCTAAGTTGAAAATATACATACATACACAGGTGATAGATAAAAGATAGATAGATAGATAGATAGATACATACATAGATACATACATACTTACATACATACATACATACTTACATACATACATAGGAAATAGATACATATAAATGTGTTAATATATGGTGTACCCCAATAAAGTTTTCCTGGTGATCAGAGGACAGAGCCAGGCACTAGATTAGACATAGAGGCTAGACAGTGGTGGCACACACCCTTAATCCTATCACTCAGGAGGCAGAGATCCAGATGGAGTTCAAGATCCAGTGAGTTCAAGGCCACACTGGGCTACATGAGAGAAACAGCCAGGCAGTGGTGACACATGCCTATAATCCCAGGAAGTAATATGACAGGACACAGAAAGGTATATAAGGTGTGAGGAAACAGGAACTTTCCTCTCTCTTAAGACTGAGGATTTCGCCCGGGCGGTGGTGGCACACACCTTTAATCCCAGCACTCGGGAGGCAGAGCCAGGCAGATCTTTGTGAGTTCGAGGCCAGCCTGTTCTACAGAGAGAGATCCAGGAAAGGTGCAAAGCTACACAGAGAAACCCTGTCTCGAAAAACCAAAAAAAAAAAAAAAAAAAAAAAAAAAAAGACTGAGAATTTCATAGAGGCTTATGGCTGCCTTGCTCTGCTTCAATGATCTTTCAGCTTTCACCCCAATGTCTGGTTCTGGGTTTTTTTTTTTTTTTTTTTTATTAATAAGACCTTTTAAGATTCGTGTTACATACATACACACATAGATAATAGATAGAAAATAGATAGATACATACATACAGAGATATAGATAGATAGAAGATAGATAGATACATACATACATAGATATAGATAGATAGATAGATAGATAGATAGATAGATAGATAGATAGATAGATAGATAGATAGGCAGACATAATTTTTAAAAGACTTAAGCTTTCATACTGTTATCAGGTCAAATGCCCTTATCTCAACTACTATAAGTCAGACACCATTTGACTGTACTCCTTTTCATGTTCCTGAATTGTTTGAGGGACCATGACCTCTACAACGTGACTCCCCTAAATCACTGTTAGTGATGCACTGGCATGTAGCTGCCTGTGAAAGCTTAGAGAATCATCACTAATTCTAACTTCTGGTAATTCTGAGTGCAAGCTAATAACCAACAGGTCAAAGCAAAGACACAGAACGTTCTTCCAAGTGTCCTGACAGTGGAAGAGCAGACCAGAGCTGAGCAGGTGGTGTGGAAAGGCAAAAGAAGAGTAGTTAAATCCAGGCCCTGCCCCCACTTTGAGACAAGATCTCAGTATGTAGCCTAGGCTGGATCCTTTCACATCTCCTGCCAGAGGCTGGGATTACAGCATACACCATCATGCCCAATTAAAGTCTAAAGCCACAGCTTTGTTAACTAAGTAACTGGAATTCCTGGCTACTAATACACAGTAGCCAGCATATGCTCCCTGCTTCTCAGAGCACAGAAAGTGGCAAACACTAGCCAGGAAATCGATCTGGCAATCACTTTCCTTACTGGCAGAGATGAGGATTAGGTTTTACCTGGAATGGTGCGATCCTGGGAATCAGATGGTCAAAATACTTATTCACGGCTCCAGTGAATCCCTTGTAAGTTGTCCGCAGCTTCATTTTTGGATCCTTGAGTAACCAGCTATGATTGAAAAGGTAAGATTCAGACTCAGGATGGGAACCAGTCATAAGGAATGTTCCCACAAAGGAGATCTAAAACACAGCCCACATTCGCATGGCCACACAGAACAGTGAGATGTGAGAATGGGGTCCAGCTTTAAATTAAAATGGGGTCCAGTTTAAATTAAAAACACCCCAGCACCCCCAAGATGCGTGGGGTGAGAGGGGTGGGGCACGGGGGGGGGGAGGACTTTATAACTGTATTCCAAGACGGAGTTCACCAACTACACCCAAAAAGCCAAGTCAGACCTGCTGTCTATTTATTAAATAGTTTTGTTGGCACAACTGTACCAGTTGTTTATATATTTTCACTGCAGTTTGCAGGCTAACTTCAGAGGCTGCCTGTGTCTCAGAAAGCCTGAAATATTTTCTCTCTGGACTTTGTATCCAAATCTTGTTATCTATGTAGCACTGACTAGCCGAATGCTCACGATGTAGCCCAGGATGGCCCCAAATTTGTGACAATCCTCCCACTTCAGCTGGGATCACTAGATGGCCTTTTACAGAAAAAATGTATTAACCTCTGTTATGGAAAAAGATGGTTGCATGGCTGTTTAGAAGTGCTTGTGTTTGTGTGTATGAGAGATGGAGAGCCTGCTCCCACTGGAAAGTCCTCAGCTAGGAAAAGAAAAACAGCCCTGACAGATGGTCCCGCTGCAACCTGTATAAACTTTGAATGCATTAACTAAGAGAAAAACAGCCAGACTCAAAACCATACCTGTAAGTACCTGCCATCAATAAACAAAACGGTGCAGATTTTCTAAATGTATACAGAAGTAAAGCCCTGTGAAAATGCTTCCTACCCAGGGACGTTCAGACCACAACTCACCTGGGCAAGCCTCCAAGGTCTAAGTCACTGCCAACATAGGGACCTGGACACAGAATGACCCAGAGCCCCTCCCCTGATGCCATGGTGATAAAAGTTCTGGAAAGAAAGCAGTCACAGTAACATTACCCCCCAAAGCAGGGGCTTGGCATGATGGCTGTCCTTCCTTCCTTCCTTCCTTCCTTCCTTCCTTCCTTCCTTCCTTCCTTCCTTCCCTCCCTCCCTCCCTCCCCCCCTCCCTTCCTCCCTCCTTCCCTTTCTCCCTCCTTCCTTCCTTTCTTCCTTCCTTCCTTCCTTCCTTCCTTCCTTCCTTCCTTCCTTCCTTCCTTCCTTCCTTCCTTTTCAATCATAGCTGGTTACTCAAGGATCCAAAAATGAAGCTGCTGACAACTTACAAGGGATTCACTGGAGCCATGAATCCGTATTTCAACCATCTGGTTCCCAGGATAGCAAGCAAAAAGTTATTAGAGCTTTTGGCTGGCTAGCAAGGCAGAATTAGAGGCTGGGAATCAGTGGCACACACCTTTAATTCCAGCAGTAAGGAAGCAGAGGCAAGCAGACCTCTGTGAGTGTGCAGCCAGCCTGGTCTGCATAGATAATTCCAGGCCATCTAGGGTTATATGGTGAGACCCTGCCTCAAAACAGCAACAAAAAGGCAAGAACCAAAAGGCAGAGCAATACATCCATTCCTTCATCCAATCCCCCAGGTACATCCTTCTCTGAATCTCAGAAGTATAAACACGTACATGAGGTCCAGGTTTTCAATGAAATGAAACTGGCCCACTGCTGGCTCGTGGAGATTCCAAGGGACATGCCTGTCATGCGGAAAAAGAAAAGCGTAAGAAGCTCCCCCATCGTGCGCTTCTTCTGCACTGACTCCTCCACTTGTAACACAGAAACAAGCTTCTCTCTACTTGGAGGAAGCTGAAAGTTTCAGCAGTGAAGCCTCCAGTGTGGACACCTGCATTCCAAGCACTGAGGAGGCTGATGCAGGGGCATCGCCAGTGTAAGACCAGCTAGCTATACAGGAAGTCCTGTGCTGGAAAAGAACAAACAGAAACTGTTGGGTGTGGTGGTACATGCCTGGAATACCATCACTTTGGGGGCTGAAGCGGGAGACTCACAAGTTTGAGGGCAGTCTAGGCTACATAGTGAGAATCTGTTAAAAACAAAAAACAAAAAAAAACCCAGGCCTAGTGACACATGTCCTTAATTCCTGCTAAGGATGATGAGGGGAGGGGTACAAAGTTCAGTGACTAATTCTGGTAGAGAGTTCAAGGATAGCTTCAGCAATTTAGCAAGACCTGGTCTCAAAATAAAAAGTCAAAAGGGCTTGTACCTAGTTCAGTGGTGTGTGTGTGTGTGTGTGTGTGTGTGTGTGTGTGTGTGTGTGTGTGTGTAAAAGAGAGAGAGAGACAGAGAGAGACAGAGAGAGAGACAGAGAGAGAGAGAAATGATAGATGTTTTGGGTGCAATGGAGAAAAGGAAATGAAATATGCCAGTTGGAACAAACAATAGAGTAGACACCTAGAATAAAAGGCCAGTGGTGGGTTTTTAAAATATAATGAAAGAGCTGGACATTGTGGTGCACGCCTTTAATCCCAGCACTCGGGAGGCAGAGGCAGTCAGATTTCTGAGTTCAAGGCCAGCCTGGTCTACAGAGCAAGCTCCAGGACAACCGGAGCTACACAGAGAAACCCTGTCTCAAAAAAAAGAAAGAAAGAAAAAGAAAAGAAAAGTAGATATAATGAAAAAACTATCTTAAACAACAATAGAATAAAATAGAAGACGGAATAAAGAGAGCACTATGGGATGTGCGCATGTGAGATCTGGTCAAGAACTCCAGCATACAAGTCACTGGAGCCCTGTAGCAAGGAGAAGAGCAAAAAATACTTGGAAAAAAAAAACAGTCAAAATGTTCCAAATTTGATGAAACCAATAAATTATATACAGAATCTACCTCAATAATCTCAACACGGGCTGGAGAGATGGCTCAGCAGTTAAGCACTGTTGCTCCTGCAGAGGACCCAGGTTTGATTCCCAGCACCTACAGCCATCCACAACCTCAGTTCCAGGGGTCCTCTTCTGACCTCTGCAGGCCTGTTTACTGCAGGCCCCCAGTTCTGGCATACAACTTTTCATACTGTCTGTGAGTTACTTTAACATCTCTTTGTCATATTCATTCTATTTCTTTTTATCTGCAACATTTCATGTGTGTGTGTGTGTGTGTGTGTGTGTGTGTGTGTGTGTATTTCATATATATGTTGAACATATATTTTATATGTATTATTTTACATACTTATATTAATATTATACACATACAAGATAAAAATATTGTAGTGTGATTATCATTGGAATCTCGTACGATTTTGTCAATAAAAAAAAAAAAAAAAACAGTATGTGGCCATCTGGGTGAGTCTCCAAAACAATCTTTCAGTTTTGTTCTTGAGTTTTGATTTGTGACAGGGTCTCAATGTATATCCCAGACTGGCCTCAAATGTGTGATCCTCCTGACTCAGCCTCCCACGTGTCAGGCTCACGGGTGTGTATCGCTGCTTTCAGCTCTTGTCATTTGGTTTTGACCCTTCCTGCTTTTGAACTGGAACTTTCGACATCAGACATCTTGTTCTTAAGCCTCAAGTCTACAGCAGTGGAGACTTCTCATCCCCAGTAACTGCATGAGCAATTCTTTATCATCACTCTTTTACCTGCTGTGGTGGGTTGAAAGAAATGGCCCCCAAAGGGAGTGGCACTATTAGAAGGTGTGGCCTTGTTGGAGGAAGTGTGTCACTGTGTGTGTGTGTGTGGGGGGCTTGAGGTCTCTTTTTTCTCAAGCTTCCCTCAGTGTGACAGTTGGTCAGCTTCCTGTTGCCTGCAAGATGTAGCACTCTCAGCTCCAGCACCACATCTGCCTGCACGCTGCCATGCTCCCTATCATAATGATAATGAACTGAACCTCCGAAACTGGAACAAGCCAGTAAGTACCTCCCCTCCATGGCCTCTGCATGAGCTCCTGCTTCCAAGATCCTGCCCTGTTTGAGCTTCTGTCTCACTGATTTCCTTCGGTGATGAACAGCAATGCTAAACTGTAAACCTAATAGACTTTTTCCTCCCCAACTTGCTCTTTGGTCCCGGTGTTTCATCCCAGCGATAGAAACCCTACGACACCTGCTGACTGTGCTCTCCAGGAGACTCTTGACTGTCACAGAGGATACAGAGAGCCACAGCCTACCAGGAGCTAGGCCTCGCCTCACAAAGGGAAGCCTTTGCTGGCGCCAGCATTGCTTAAAGAATGCCCCAACTGCAGCTCATGAGCTGAGATTCGGTGCAGATAATCTTGGTGGTTTAAAAACGCTGCAACAGGGAGAGGCTTGTGGGGGTGTGGACCCCACATTTTCGTGATGTTTACCTCCTGAATCCTAAGTTCTCACTGTAGAGAGCTGAGGAGCCTTCCCTTCTGCTTCCTACTGGAGAGGGAGACAGTGACCATTTGACATGCACTCAGAGCATTCTGTTCTCAGCAAAAGCTCCAAGGAGACTGTTTCACTGAATCCTAGCCAGAGTCAAAAAAAAAAGTCTGCCTCTAACCTACTCTCTACTTTCACATGGAGGACAAAGCCATTCAAACCTGTGTCATGGTAGCAAACGGGTACTCAAGACATCCTAAACATATGGCACACCTTTTTGGTTAGTTGTTACTTGGGTGGTGCTTTTTTGGTTGGTTGATTGGTTGGTTGTTATTTTTGTTTTGTTTTATTGACAAATATTATGTAGCCTAGGCTAGCTTCAATTTTCTATGTTACTGGGGCTGGCATTAAAAAATCCTCCTGCCTCTACCTCCTAAATATTGAGATTATAGGCCTATTCCACAAGCTTGACATGTACTCAGAGCATTCTGTTCTCAGCAAAAGCTCCAAGGAGACAGTTTCACTGAATTCACTGTCTCAGTTAGGGTTTCTATTGCTGTGAAGAGATACCAAGACCATGGTGACTCTTATAAAGGAAAACTTTTTTTTTTTTTTTGGTTTTTCGAGACAGGGTTTCTCTGTGTAGCTTTGCACCTTTCCTGGAACTCACTCTGTAGCCCAGGCAGGCCTCAAACTCACAGAGATCCACCTGCCTGTGCCTCCCGATTACTGTGATTAAAGGCATGCGCCGCCACCACCGACACCACCCGGCTAAAGGAAAACTTTTAATTGGGTTGGGCTGGCTTAAAGTTCAGAGGTTTGGTCTATTATCATCATGGTAGGAAGCAGGCAGGCAGGCAGGCATGATGCTGGAGAGGTAGCTGAGAGTTCTACATCTTGCACAGGCCACAGGGAGTGGTCTTAGACACTGAGTGTGGCTTGAGCACATATGAGACCTCAAAGCCCTCCTCCACAGTGACACACTTCCTGGGACAAGGCCACACCTCCTAATAGTGCCACTCTCTTTGGGAGCCATTTTCTTTCAAACCACCACAGTTGATTAACTGTGGAATTAACTTAAACTCAAGCAGATGGGCATGCCTGTGAGGGATTCTCTTAGTTGGATCATTTGCAGTGGGAAGACCTGCCTCAAATGTAGATCAACTGAAGACAGAAGACCCACCTCAAATCTGGGTTATCTGAGGACAGAAGACCCACTCTAAAATCTGGACAGCCCATACAAAATGACATGAGAAAAGGAAGCTTTTGACTTTTGCCTGCTTGCCCTCACTCTCACTGGCAACCTTGCTGGTACTAGAACCTGCTTCTACAGGACTCCAGTGCAGACTGAAGACCAGCAGCTCTCTAGAACTTCTGTGGGACTCCAGCACCAGATTGGGGCTACTGAGACACCCAGTTTCATGGACTGAACAATTACCAGATCCTTGACCTTTGTATCAAAAGACATACTACTCAGACTGCAGTAAACGACTCTAATAAATGCCATATATATTTTTTTCTGTTCCTTTAGAAAACGCTGACTAATAACTTAGCTAACAAATATCTTTCTTTCTTTCTTTCTTTTTTGGTGCTTGTCCTGGATCTCGCTCTGTAGACGAGGCTGGCCTTGAACTCACAGAGATCCACCTGCCTCTGTCTCCCGAGTGCTGGGATTAAAGGCGTGTGCCACCACCGCCTGGCTAGTATCTTTTTTAATGATAATTTTAAAATGACCGTTCAAATGAAGTCTCTGCTAGGATTCAGTGAAAAAATTCTTATACACGACCCAGAAGCAACAACTCACGTGGTGAGGGTATTGAAGCCGCCATCCCGCATCTTCCTCAAGCTGACTCTCCATTTCTGCCTAGGTATCCGGAAGTAGTCAATAGTGCCAGATATGATCCGGAATGGGAAACCTTCCAGTGTGAACTGTGATCTCTCAACTTTCAGACCTACCCGTCGAGTCGACAGCAACAGGGGGGTCAAGTGAGTTTGATTAAGCCTGCAAGGACAAGAAGGTATAGGGCACAGCTCGGTAAGCAGGAGTGCAAGGCCAGTCAGTGGGATATAAAGCCCACCTCTCTAAAGAAAGAGAGGAGAGGAGGGGAGGAAAGCAGAGGAAAGGAGGGGAGGAAAAGGAAGAGAAAGGAGCTACAGACAGGGCTCAATGTGTAAAGTGCTTACAGATTCCCAGAATCCAGGAAAAGGCCAGACGTGTCCAATGTGATAGTGCATGTATCTAATCCCATTACCCTTAGGGGGAAACAGGAGACAGAGACAGGAGAATCCATGGAAATGGTAGTGAACAAGAGAGCCCCTGTCTCAAACAAGGTGGAAATCAAAGACTGACATCCAAAGTTGTCCTCTGACCTCCACACATGCACCACAGCACATACACACAAACGCACATATATCCATCATGTGCATGTGTGTAAATGTACACACACAGATTTTTTTTTTTTAAGCTTTTCCCTTGGGAGCCCTAGGGTGCACCTTAAATGGAACCTCTGCAGCAGCCTGAAGCATACGTACCTGGGTAACTCTTTCTGTTTTTGCAGAGCCATTGCAGATAAGGCAGAAGACAGGCATAGAATGCATTCAGGTCTCCCTAGGAAGGTCCACATGCTAAATGGGACAGAACAGAGGGGTCAGAAATAGGGGTAGAGAAAGGAGGCAGCTAGGGGCTAAGAGAGACCTTTCTTGAAGAAGGATGGGAAGGAAGAGGGTAGCCTATTGGGAAGGCAAAATTTGTGCCGGGACTTTGCATTAGCTGGAATCAGGGCAGCGTCTTGAAGCCGAGGCTGCTGGCTGGAAGCAGAGTAACTCCACAGCAATCGCTGGCTACACAGCTGGGCTCCCAGGCACCATATACATTTTGGTGTGGCTCAAAATTGAGTCAAATAATGGTTTTGATACAGTGGAGCATAACCTCAGAGATGCTTCCACAGCTGCCCAGCTGCTGAAGAATGGATCCTAATGGTATCCTTCTTAGCAGAAGAGAAATGTCTTCGAGGAGGGGACCAATTCCTTGTCTCCAACTCAATTTTTGATTTGTTTGCTACTGTTGGAGATCAACCCATGGGTTGCCAGAATACACCTTATCTTTTCTAGGGCCTGGGGATGCCTTTATGGTGCTCATTCTGGGGCAAACTCATCAATACACTCGTGAGTCCAGGAAGGACTGAACTTATTCAGCACAGTCTGGATGCTGCTGTTCCCAGGCTGGGCCTGACACCAGCACTCACAGCTGTGTGCCTGACTCCGCAAAGTTTTCTAATTAATGGTTGATGTTCCACTGTGTCTTACAGTTTAAACATAATTTAATTAGTATATACCTATTATTAGATCGATGCAGAATGATGTTTCCAACCTCCTTTTATTCACACACACACACACACACACGAGACACACACACACACACACACACACACACACGCACACACACACACGCACACACGCATGCACCTTCTCAGCTTGTAGTAATTACTCTTCTACATTTGGATCAACACCACCACTACCATTAAGTATTTTTGCACAATTACTAAGTTGCTAGCATTAGTAAAACATCTACATCTAGGGAGAGCTGGGAATGAAGTCACAGGAAAATTTAAAAACAACTGAAAATTAAACTAAACAAAGACAGTGGAGAAGAGCTGCCAGAATACAGGGCAGGTTTGGATGATAGGAAAGGATAGAGGACACTCTGGCAAGTGTTCCAGTGAGAAAAGCAGGCACAAAGCAAAATGTCCAGGGAACCTGAAGGAGACCCCCAAGCGGAGTCCTCAGCCAGTCTCCCTGGAAACCCCCAGCAGAGGCGTGCAGCCAGTCTTTGAAAGCTGGAGGGTTGCAAGAATCCACAGCGTAGAGAAGCCTGCACTCCACGGAGCCTCGTATAGCCCAGAGGAAACCCATCTGGACACCAATGTGCAGTTCATCAGGCTGACCCAGGCTTTGAGCCTTAGCTATTCCAGAGGCCACTGGCACCACACCATGTTTCCAGAGCTTGACAGTAACGCATCACCATGTCCAGGTTGGCCCCTGTACTGCCATGGTGGCTCTGCCCGCACCGGTAGCCATAAGGCAGTACCAGGCCTCCTGTCCACCACAAGCCAGTGTGCTTGGCACACACACACACACACACACACCCTCCCTTGAAGACCAGCAGTGCATCAAGGACCTCTAGGAGGAGATGCCGGTGCCTTACTGGACTGGTCTCTTCCCGAAGCTAGTCACCGTCAGCCAGCAGCTGCAGCACGGCGAGCCTCTCTAGATCACTGAGGTCGCAGCTTCCTGTGCCCAGACACCTGTCTGTGGTCGCCGCCCTTCTCTTAGCCTGTGGGCGTAAGACCTCGTGGGTGGAGGGACGCTCTGTTTCAAATTAGGCCTGCGCAATTTATACTTTGTCCAGGCTCCAAAGGAAGTGAAATGCCTCTTTGTTGCAGATGTACCTGGAAAAGAGCAGCGTCGCCTGGGGGCTCAATCCATCAGCAAGCTAACTTCCCACAGAGGCGGGCAGTGCTCCCATTATCCACCTCTCCTGGGTCACTTTCCAGGTCACTTCCTCTTTGCACCCTAACTGTGGCTCTTATTACACTTCCTTTGGCTTTTGCCACTGAACAGTGGGAAGTTTGACCTTGGGGGAAGCACTGAGATCAATCATTTTTCCCACAAAATTGATTTCCTTTCCTGAAGAGTTACACTTAAAAAAAAAAAATCTCTTTTCTAGTCTTGCTTTTCAGACCACTCTCTCTACTCTTGTGCTTTTCCTGGAGTGTGTCAGAATAAAATCTCACTGGGAAATCTACTCAGCTAATGGAGTTTTATCTTTTCTATCATTTTCTTATAACTATGATTCTTCCCCTACCCCAGGCAGGGTTTCTCTGTATAGCCCAGGTTGTCCTGGAACTCGCTATGTAGACCAGGCTAGCCTCACACTCATATAGATCTGCCTGCCTCTGTTTCCCAAGTCCTGAGATTAAAGGCTTGTACCAGCACCACCCATCTGCAACTATGATTTTAACTCATTATTTTCTCATAAATTCTTTCCTACTTGCCATCATCCATGACTTTATGTTCTGTACTTCCTTCCACTTTTACTGTTAATCTCACCTCTTTTTTTCCTAACTGAGGTGGGCAACAAATGACTCCATGCTTTCCTGTCACAGAAGAGGACGAACTATACAGACAAAGAGCCTGTCTCAGGCCCTTTCAGCAGACTCTCTCCCTCTGCTGCCTGGTTTATCATCCTTGGTGATATCTCCACCCATGACAATACCTTTTTAAGTCAGGCACCTTCTCACACTGCTTCTTCTCAGAACTTCCGCCTCACTCACCAGCAGCAGACAGGCCGTAGCCAACACACTTGATCCTAACATTTCCCAGACACAGTAGTTTTCCTCATCAGCTCCTCCAAACCAGTTTTCATCATTCTTTGGGTTTCCAGTTTTCTCTCATTTCCTTCCTTTACAATGCTCATCCTCTAATATTAAGTAATCCACACTTGTGGGGTTTACACTCTGGTGCAAGAAAACATAACAGAGGAATAGCACTAAAGTTTGTACTGTGTTACCAGGTAATGGGTCCTTTAGGGGAACACACAACAGGAAGAGGGGGGAAGAGTATCAAGAGGAAGGGGAGGGAAGGATGACGTCAGAATAAGACACCATTGTAGGCTTGAGGGGGGGGGCATCAGGAGGGTCTCTCACAAGAGGGGAACATAAGCAACTATCTTAAGAAATAAAAAGTGAGATGTTTTAACGCACAGAGGAAAACCACCTTGGACAGGACTGCAAGAACAAAGGCCCTGAGGCGGGAACACTTTGATGAATAGAAAGACATAGAGGTATGAAGAAACTTAGGAGACTGGAAGCTGATCCACCAGAGAGTTAATGCCTAGGCTAAATCATGTGGGACTTGGGAGATCAATGGGAGGGCTTGAATTTTTGCTCAGGGCTGAGAAGGCATTGGGATGTTTTGATCCAAGGAATGACATGATCTGAGTTGTGTATTAATATAAGCTAAAATACCAGGGTCAAAGTGAGAAGAAAACAAGATTTTTCCGGCAATGAGGTGAGAATTCATGATTCAAGATTTTGAGACCAGTGTAGGTAAAGCCACAATGGATTTACTAATGCATGTGATTGTGAAGTTAAAGGATGACTTTAAGGTAGTTTTTCTTGGGGAAAGTGGGAAAATTGAATTGTCATTGATTAAATAGGAATGGCTACAGAAACTTAGTTTTTGTTTTTTTTTCAAATAACATTAAACTTTATTAAATAAAAAATTCATAAACACAAATGTAAGATTTACAGTTAACAGAAAAATTAAATTCAAACTTCCTATTTATTTATTTATTTATTTTACATCTTGGCAGCAGTTTCTCCCTCCTCTCCTCCCAGTCCCCCTCCCCAGCCCCCCTCTGTTTCCACCCCCATCCACTCCCCCTCCGTTTCTGTTCAGGAAAGGGCAGTTCTCCCATGAGTATAAACAAAACATGGTGTATTGAGTTGAAGTAAGACTAAGCACCTCCCCACATATTAAGGCTGAGAAAGATGACCCAGGATGAGGAGTGGAGTCCCAGGAAAAGAGTCGGTGACAGCCACTGTTCCCACTGCCAGGAGTCGCACAAGATCACCAAGCTACACAACTGTAGCATATATGCAGCAGTGTCAGGGGTAGGCTCACTCTCATGGCATGGGTTTCAGGCTGGACCAACCATTGGTTTGCCACTCACACAATTCTCCATGCCACCCTTACCCCAGTACATAGGCAGGACAGACTGTAGGTCAAAGGTTATGTGGTTGGGTTGGTGTCCCTATCCCTCCACTGGAAGTCTTGCATGGTCATAGGAGACAACCAGTTCAGGCTATGTATCTCCTATTGCTAGGAGTCTCAGCTGGGATCATCCTTGTAGATTTCTGGGAGTTTCCCTTGCACTAG